>NC_142508.1:59378181-59529696 GCF_057876585.1 Rhinolophus sinicus | reverse complement strand
AATTAACATTAATTCTGTAGTATCATGAAAAATGCCACAAATATTCCAATATCCCCAAATATATCTTTTTTACCTTTTAAATAGACTTTATTTTTTAGAACAGTTTTAGGTTCATAGCCTAGTTGAGCAGAAAGTACAGCGAATTCCCGTATACCCACGTCCGCACACGCGCACAGCCTCTCCCACTATCAACATCTTGAACCAGTGTTACATAAAATTTCCTAGGGCTGAGAGAGCAAAGAAAGAGGCTGACAACTACATCATTGCATTAAGAGTGTATTAAGGGAGTTTTACATATAAGGCTTGTCCTGGGCGATGGAAACATAACATGGATATCCTCCATGCCTTCTACCCCCAGATTCAGGATGGAGTCAGAGTGGTACTTTTAATGCAGTTGATGCACCTGCATTGATACATCATCACCCAGAGTCCATAGTTTATATTATGGTTCACTCTTGGTGTTGCACATTCTATGGATTTGGACAAATGTATGATGACATGTGTCAGCAACTATAGTATCATACAGAGTAGTTTCACTCCCTCCTCCCCACAAAATTCTCTAAGCTCTGCCTACTTATCCCTCCCCCCAAACCTCTGGCAACCACTGACATTTTTGCTCTCTCCATAGTTTTGCCTTTTCCCTAATATCATGTATGTAGTTGGACTCATACAGGATGTAGCCTTTTCAAATTGGCTTCTATCAGTTAGTAATATGGGTTTACGTTTTCTCCATGTCTTTTCATGGCTTAATAGCTCATTTCTTTTTTATTGTCTTTTTACTGTTTGGTACATTGTCTGGATGTACCAGTTTATTTATATAGTCAGCTACTAAAAGACATCTTTATTGCTTCCAAATTTTGGCAATTATGAATAAAGCTGCTATAACCATCAACCATGTTTCCTTGAAAATAAGACAGTCAGCTCTAATAGCTGGACAGTAGCTCTAATGCATCTTTTGGAGCAAAAAATTAATATAAGACCTGGTATAATATAATATAATATAATATAATATAATATAATATAATATAATATAATATAATATAATATAATAGACTGGGTCTTACATTAATTTTTGCTCCAAAAGATGCATTAGAGCTGATTGTCTGACTAGGTCTTATTTTTGGGGAAATGGTATGTGTAGGACATAAGTTTTGTGTAGACATACACAATTCAGTTTTCAATTCATTTGAGTAAATGCCAAGGAACATAATTGTTGGATCGTATGGTAAGATTATGTTTAGTTTTGTAAGAAACTGACAGAGTGTCTTCAATAGTGCTGTATTCCCATCAGAAATGGGTGCGAGTTCCTGTTGCTCCATACCCTCACCGGCATTTGGTGATTTCAGTGTTCTGGATTTTGGCCATTCTAATAGTTGTATAATGGTACATCATTGTTGTTTTAATTTGCAATTCCCTAATGCCATATGATGTTGAAAATTTCTTATGTGCTTACTTCCTGTCTATATATCTTGTTTGGTGAGGTATCTATTAAGGTGTTTGTCCCCGCTTTTTTTTAAACCAAGTTGTTTATTTTCTTATTGTTATGTTTTAAGAGTTCTTTTTATATTTTGAGCAACCGTCCTGTATTAGATGTCTTTTGCAAATAGTTTATCCCAGCCTTTGGCTTGTCTTCTTATTCTCTTGACATTTTTTATTTTTTATTTTTATTTTTATTTTTATTTTTTTTTTTGGATATTTTTATTTTAATAAAGTCCAGCTTACCAATTATTTCTTTCACAGATTATGCTTTGGTATTGTATCTAAAATGTCATCACCATACCCTAGGTCATCTAGATTTTCTTTTATGTTATCATCTAGGAGTTTTATACTTTCACATTTTACAAATATGTCTATGATTAATTTTGAGTTAATTTTTGGGATGGGTGTAAGGTCTGTGAATAGATTTTAGAGTTTGCTTTTTGTATGTGGATATCTAGTTGTTTCAGAACCATTTGTTGAAAAGACTGTCTTTTCTTCATTGTATTCCTTTGTTCCTTTGTCGAGGATTACTTGACTTTATTTATGTGGGTCTATTTCTGAGCTCTCTATTCTGTTTCATTGATGTATTTGCTTATTCTTGCTCCAATACCACACGATCTTGAATCCTATAGCTTTATAGTAAGTCTTCAAGTTGGGTAGTGTCAGTCCTCCAACTTTATTCTTCTCCTTCAATATTATGTTGGCTATTCTAGGTCTTTTGCTACGCCATAAAATCTTTAGAATAGAATCAGTTTGTCCATATCCATAAAATAGCTTGCTGGGATTTTGTACCAACTGTATAATTTCTAACTTTATGTATCAGGATCCAAATAAGATTCAAGTATTGCAGATTGTTTAAATATTTTCAAGTATCTTTTAATCTACAAATGCTATCTCTTTCCATGTAACTTATTAATGGAAGGAACAAGTAATTATTCTGTAGAGTTTTCCACAGTCTTGATTTTGAATAGTGCATATTTCTGTTGCTATTTAACATTGTTCCTCCCCTATCTGTGTTCCTATAAATTGGAGATGAGCTCTACAGGTGTGATCAAATTCAAGTTAGAAGTTTTGGGCAAAATTGCTTTATAGAAGGCCTTGTGTACTTCCATTACAAGGTAACAAATCTCTCTCTCTCTACTTCTTCCCTCTCTCACCCTCTCCCTGATGTTAGCAGCCACATGCAAAATAGTGATATTCTAATTCTGCTATTCCCTTTCCAAACATTAGTTGAAATACTTCTGAAGAGAGAAAATCTCCTTTGTTAACTATTTGGCTACTCAAGGATATGGTTTATATAGAAAAAACTTCATATTTTTTCCTTTATTTATCATAATAGTTGGTTCCTTAGCATTCTTCCAAGTTTACTAAAGGAAAGTTCATAACTAATTATGGAAATGTCTTTAACTTCATTAAAGAATATTATGAATAACTTTATGGCAATAAATTTTAGAATTCAAGTAAAATAAAATTTCTAGAATTTTCCCTGGAAAAATACAATGTGCAAAACTAAAACCAAAAAGGAAATATGCATGTGCAGTAATGATTAGAAAAATTAAAACCCTAAGTAAAAAAGTCTTTAGTCCTGCATAGTTTCACCAGTTTTTAAAAACATGCAATGAAGAAATATTGCAATTTCTATGCCAATTATTCCATTAAAAAGGAAAGGAAGAAATGCTTTCTAAATCATATCTAGTGTATTCTTGGTACCAAATCCTGACAAAAATATTATGAGAAAGGAACAGTATAGACAAATACATTTCATGAATATAAATGCAAACTTCTAAATAAATTATATGTAAATCAAATCAAGTGGTTATAAATAGCACAATATGTCATGAACAAGAAAGGTGTATTCCAGGAATGTAAAGTTGATTTGACATTCTTAATGAGAAGAGTCATTCTCACCTCAATAGATGAATAAATCATTTAATATTTCCATACTTATTATGGTTTAGAACAGTTAGCATAGTATCAGTGGAAGGGAACTTCCTTAATATGATAGAATCTACAAAATCCTAAATAATCATTAATGTTCAAATAGTGAACATGCTGAGAAAGAGAATAAAACAAGGAGGCCTGCTATCATCCCTTCATTCAACATAGTAATGGAGAACTCAACCAATCAAGTAATGCAGACATTGAAGTCATTAGTCATTGTTAACATGAATGTATACATAAAAATTATTTCAACAATTTTAGCACAGAAAATTAGAATACACTGGTATCTAACTATATATAAAATTAATACAAAGTAATTTTATTTGATATTTTAAAACCTATAAAGAAGCTGAATATACACTTTCCCCAAGTTCTTAGCACTTATTGAATACAGTAGAAAATCTATGAGTTTTTGTTTCCAACTGAAAATCAGGCATCAGTATGTACACCGTGTATATCTCAAATGATTTTATAATATTTTATTTACCAGACACAGGAACAAAATTTACCCATTCTGTCTAAGGATTACAATTAGATTTTATGTATTCTAGAAATGACCTGCCATGAAAAGAGCTGGAAGTGATGAAAATTAGTGCAACGTGGTGCATGGATAAAATAACAAATAACATTTTGTCTATCATCAGGAATGTTGCTTGCTTCTGAAATTAAACCCAGCAGGTAGGAAGATTCTAAACAGAGTTCAAATTGTTGAACATCTGCTTACCATAGCACAATCTAAAGCAAGGAATGCATAACGTTTTATCATGCTAAAATTCATACAGGCTAGTTAGAATCATTACACTATTAAGTTTTTTTTTTGGGAAGCATATGTCAAGTAGAACCCAAAATGTTTTCACTTTCAAATCATAAAATACTGTTGAAGTAACCCAAACAGCTCTTTCGTTGTGTTAAAAATAGTTGAATATCTTTTGCTAATTTAGGTTTAAATCGTTTCCTAAAATTTCTCAAAGTATAGAATGAATAAATCCTAGGGACAATTATATTTAAATGAGATAGAAGTTTAGATTTCAGCTTTAAGATGAAAGTATTTGATTTTCTCCTTTCGTATCCATGTGGCACTCTAACATTTTCCGGTTTGCTGAGGATAAGACAGAGCTTAGTTCACTTTTGGGTGACAAAAATACCCCAGAGTTTATTCTACTTGTTAGTATAATAGTTGTTCTAAAGGAAAGGGACTGGTGTTTCTAGTCCTGATGTCATAACTCATAGCCATTCCAGAATTTGAATGTTCCTTCTTTGGAGAAAGGTTTCACCATTCTGATTTGCGTAGGTCCCAATATATCCTTCTGAGATGTACAAACTACTTGGCTTAGAGAGTTTTAAGGACATTGGGTGAGCAGCTGCCACAGATGGCTTGAGAATTTTGTATTTCACAGCTGATTTCATTGCCTCGGTTCATCTTCTGTGCAAAAAGAGTCCTAAGTCCCCCTTCAGCTACTAAGATGGTCTTTTTCCTAGTTACAGACAAAATGTGTTGCAGACTGTCTGACATTCTCAAAAAGACAAAAGTGTAGTGATGAATGGATCCTTGGTTTCCAGGGATTCAGGGGAAAGAGGAGGTGTGAGTATAAAGGGGTTAGCACAGCGATTTTTTCTGGGGTGATTGAATTATTCTGCATCCTGATCATGATTGTAGTTACATGAATCTATACATGTGTTAAAATTCATAAATGTGTACACCAAAAAAAAAATAAATCAATTTTACTGTGTGACCAAAAAAAAAAAAGCAAAACATTGTAACAAAATCTAAAGTGTTGTTATTTGTAGAGAAGTTTTGTGGCTGACCCCAGAACCGCACCCACACAAGCCAGTTAAGTAAAAAGTTTGCTAAGCACAAGCTTCCATGCTACTGTGTGTCTTAAACAGGATTATTTAAAAGCATGCTAAGGCAATTATCCCCTGTTGATGCCTAAGGAGAAGAAAAAAGCTGCTTTCTAAAAAGCTTTTAAACAACATTTAAAGCAATAAACAGCCTTTGAAAAAGCTATTTTCTTTTCTTAAAACAACCCCCCCACCACCACCACAAATGGTGCTTTTGTTGGTGGCTATATGAGATTGCAAGGGAAAGCAATACTTTCAAAATTTTTTGCTTTAATGTAGAATTGATTTGAGATTGCCCTTTCCTCTTCCCTTCGTGTAATTATTGTAATGTGAAGATCACATAGGTATCGTGTGATTCAACAAGTATTAGAACAAAGAAATATCCTGTCCTGCACGGCAATACAGAAAAAGAAATTTAAGATTCATGTGACTATTTTTTGTTGAATTGTGTCCTTTATATTTCTGTTATTTCAATTCTTTTTCAAGAATGGGGAATTATCAGATAATAGAAATGTAGAGATGAGCTGAGCAGAACCATGATTCTATAATTTGCCCCAAAGAAGCAAAAATCATAAGCTTATTAAGTTCTAAGGGTTATGTCTCTGATTAGTTTATTTACAGAAGGATAATTTGTATAAGAATTTGTATGATAAAATTGCATGCATGGCTATAAAACCTGAAGTCAATCAAAAAGCTAAATATCATGGAACTTGTATCAGGGACTTCAGCATGTTCTTTTGCACTCAACCTTTCATCTTCATGTAGTCAAAGGAAAGTCATTAACTTTCTTACTGAGAAAATAGCTAAATTGTAAAAAAAAAAAATTGTTTTTATGTAAATTTGTTTTCAGTGAAATGAATTCCCGAGTTTCCTTTAGTTAAAATATATTTCCTAGCTAGAAACATAGGTGCTCTCTCCTGAGTTTGCTGTGAACATGTTCATTCAAGATGATTTGTGTCATTCAGAACAAGAGCTGACCAAGTTGCAATGAACTGTGCTGAACCATACGTGGAACAAGCCCTTCCTGGTTTGCACCTTTCATGGGGTGTCAGGATGCTAGAACCCAAATTATCTTATGCTTTTCCTTATATGAATTCCTTTCATTCTGTAAGTCCAAGAATTGAATTCGTAATGCAGTGAAGACTTAGTTCTAAATCCAAATGAGAGTATCATCACTCTGTGCTTCCTTTTCTGAATTTCTCTGGGCAGTTCATTAAAATATTTCTCTGGGTATATTGCATCATCTGCCTCAGAATATTGCTTTCACATTTTTACATTTGCTTAAAGTCATATTTAAGTTGCTAGTTCTTCCAGATATCGTACTAAATGCTTTTCAGAAGTAGAAAGTTAATGATATATGGTATTACAAGAAAACATATTCATGTAAGTATATATTACTGTGTGATAATTTGTGACACAAACACATTCTTGACATCCATGAGACAAGGGACTGGCTAGGTAAAATCAAAACAAAAGGGATTTGAAAAGTAAGTGAGCTATTCCTCAGAACTGATGATGAGAAATCAGAATTGATTAGTGAAGAAAATTGATAAAATAAACTATATTTAGAAAGGGTTGGCACATAGAAGAGTTATAAAACTAAGTAGATCAGCATGGAAACTGGCTTGTTTGTCACATACCTGACATTTCTTATAAGCAACATGGTTTTGCCTGAATTAAAGTATTTAAGGCATGATTTTTCTCTCAGTAAAATTTGACAAAAATTCTCAAATTTGCTGTGAAAATGAAGCAAAACAATGTTTATGTTCAAAAAAGATCTAGCATAGTTCCTGGCACATAATAAGCACATGGTATTCCTTCTCGTTATCTTTTGCTATTTAGACTCACATTTCTCAAACTTTTTGTAAACCCACAGAACCTTTTATTTTCTAGTGAACTCTCACCTAGAACCTAATATGTAACAAATGAAATCATAGCTTTTTTGGCTGGAGAGGAATTGAAGTCCTGGATTTGGAGTCTTGGAGTTTTCTTTAGTCTGCTTCTCTCCCCACGCCCCCCAATTATACCTTCCCTGCACCTTCTTGACTCCCTCTCCATTCCCACTGCCACCGCCACCATGACAGCTCTAGAAGCTGAGCCCAGTACTCTAGGACTCCATTAAAGAAACACAATTGGAAAACTCCAACACCAAAGTTTAGAAAGACGGCATTTTCGGAATTAATAGCCCTAAGTTTCTTATGTACAATAACATTCACCACAAATTTATGGGACACAATCATATTGGTTAAAGAGGTTAAAGAGGAAAATCATAAAACAATTGCTCACATGAACCTAGTGTTTTATGTTTACTCAAAACCACATGCATGTGCATTATTTATTTGTAAATCTTTTCATGTAGAAAAATGTTTAAGGGCAGTTATCAATTAATTATGGTTTTCAGGAAAAATAGGCCTATAATTCTATTATATATGATATCTAGTTTGACATTTAAAAAAAAATTATTGGGGTGACAATTGTTAGTAAAACTACATAGATTTCAGGTGTACAGTTCTGTATTACATCATCTATAAATCCCATTGTATGTTCTCCACCCAGAAGTTCTCCTTCCATCACCATATATTTGATCCCCCTTACCCTCATCTCCCACCCCCCAACCCCCTTACCCTCTGGTAACCACTAAACTATTGTCTGTGTCTACGAGTTTTTGTTTCTCATTTGTTTGTCTTGTTCTTTTGTTGTTTTTGGTTTATATACCACATATCAGTGAACTCGTATGGTTCTCTGCTTTTTCTGTCTGACTTATTTTGCTTAGCATCATACTCTCAAGATCCATCCATGTTGTCACAAATGTTCCTATATCATCTTTTCTTACCGCTGAATAGTATTCCATTGTGTATATATACCACAACTTCTTTAGCCATTCATCTATCGAAGGACATTTTGGTTGTTTCCATGTCTTGGCCACTGTAAACAAAGCTGCAGTGAACATTGGAGCACACGTGTCTTTATGTATAAATGCATTCAGATATTTTTGGTAGGTACCCAGGAGAGGGATTGCTGGGTCATATGGTAATTCTATTCGTAATTTTTTGAGGAACCTCCACACTGCCTTCCATAACGGCTGCACCAGTCTGCATTCCCACCATCAGTGTATGAGGGTTCCTTTTTCTCCACAGCCTGTCCAACACTTGCTTCTATTTGTCTTGTTGATGATAGCCATTCTGACTGGGTTCAGGTGACATCTCATTGTGGTTTTGATTTGCATTTCTCTGATGATTAGTGATGTTTAGCATTTTTTCATATGTCTATTTGCCATTTGTATGTCCTCTTTGGAGAAATGTCTCTTCAGGTCCTCTGCCCATTTTTCAATTAGGTTGTTTGTTTTTCTGTTGTTGAGTTTCAGAGTTCCTTATATATTTTGGATATCAGCCCCTTATCAGAGGCACTATTTTCAAAAATCTTCTCCCATTCAGTTGGTTGCCTCTTTATTTTGTCGATGGTTTCTTTTGCTGTGCAGAAGCTTTTAAGTTTCATATAGTCCCATTCATTTATTTTAACTTTTACTTCCATTGCCTTTGGAGTCAAATTCATAAAATGCTCTTTGAACTCAAGGTCCATAAGTTTAGTACCTATGTTTTCTTCTATGCAGTTTATTGTGTAGTTTGACTTTTTAAAGCATACAGTTCAATACTGTTGAGTATGTTTGCATTGTTGTGAAACAGATATCCAGAACTTTTTCATCTACAGATCTGAATCTCTGTTCCTATTGAACAATTGCCTTCTTCTCTCCTCCTTTCCCAATTGCTTTTTTTAAAGTAAAGTAAGACATTAAAGAGACTTGTGTAGCCATCTAAGAGAAAAATTTCTATTTATGTTTCTAAACTTGTTCTGAACTGTCACCATATCTAATTCAAAAGCATTTTTATATTATGTTCCATTATTGAGTCTTTCCAAAGCATCAAATTACTTTTCTTGGAAGAAATAGGTATCATCTCTCCCTCATATTTTATTGTTTTTTCATTATAACTTTATTATAATTTAATTAAATTGAATAGGTATATCAAGCTCAGTTAGCTTAACACATAAGAAACATCTCCACACACTCTTAGGAAGCACATACTCGTATCTGATTGGAGAAGCAGAGACAAGCACTCTAGCAAATGGTCTACAATCCACAAACTATAGCATGTTATAAAGATTGGCCAATATGATTAACAAAGAAAATGAAATATATTGATTAATGCAAAAGTCTGTCAAGTGCAGACCACTGACAATGAGAAAGTGCACATCTATCTATCTATCTATCTATCTATCTATCTATCTATCTATCTATCTATCTATCTATCTATCCAACCTATAGGAATATCTGCATCTATATCAATTTGAAAATACAAAGTTGGTAGCTATGAAAATGATTGTTGCTGTTGTTTACACACTTTTAAAATGGTTATATATAGTTAGCAATATTATATAGATGAAATACTTTCAATTTAATGCTTTGTTACTATGCTGAAGACATCAACTAGTGAAGGCAAGTAAATAAATTCATAAATAGCGTGTAACTGTAAGCAATATAGCTTGCTTTCCTTAGCTAAGATATAAGTAGTGTCTCTCTCTATTTTCTTAAAATTTAAAATAAATTTTCTTTATTCTCAGCCTAAAGTATGGGGAGGATAAGTATGTTGAATGCTGGAATGGAAGAGTGAAGGAGAAAAAGTGTTTTTCAATTTAGGAGAGAGAATCTCACCAAAGATTACAGCTTCTGGGAGTATGTAGTATGTAGACTTTTAGACAAGTATGGGTGTTTCTAGTCTGAAGACCAAATTGGCAGTTATAATGTTTCAGAGTTCCACAGCAGTTGTGAAATGGATAGAGAAGTTATCAATGGAGTGCCGATAATCTCTTCCCTCTTGAAATGTTAGTGAAAAGTTCTCATCTCATTCTTTCATGCCTGTATTCTTTACTCACATTGGTTTGTAATTAGGTATAACTCAGTTGAAAATCTTCTTCACCTCCTGTTTTTTTTTTAATTTTTATTAAATTTATTGGGGTGACATTGGTTAGTAAAATTATATAGGTTTCAAGTGTACAGTTCTATGATACATCATCTATATGTTATGTGTTCACACCCACAGTCATTTCTCCTTCCATCACCGTATATTTGACTTCTTCTTCCTTTTTCTACCAGCCTTCCTCCCCCCTTACCCTCTGGTAATCACTAAACTATTGTCTGTGTCTATGAATTTTTATTTCTTTGTTTGTTTTGTTCATTTGTTGCTTTTACTTTTATATCTCACGTATGAGTGAAGTCATATGACTCTTGACTTTTCTGTCTGACTTATTTCGCTTAGCAAGATAATCTCAAGATCCATCCGTGTTGTTGCAAATGGCAGTATTTCACCTTTTCTTAGGGCCGAGTAATATTCCATTGTATATATGTACCACATCTTCTTTATCCAATCATCTTTTGAAGGACACTTTGCTTGTTTCCATGTCTTGGCCACTGTGAATAATGCTGCAATGGACATGGAGGTACATATATTTTTACAGATAAATGTTTTCAAATACAGAAGAGGGATTGCTGGGTTGTATGGTAATTTTATTCTTAATTTTTTGAGGAATCTCCATATTATTTTCCATCGTGGCTGTACCAATTACATTCCCACCAGCAGTGTATGAGGATTCCTTTTTCTCCACCACTGCTCCAACACTTGCTATTACTTGTCTTGTTGATAACAGCCATTCTGACAGGTGTAAGGTGGTATTTCATTGTGGTTTTGATTTACATTTCCCTAATAGCTAGTGCAGTTGAGCATTTTTTGACCATTTGTTTGTCTTCTTTGGAAAAGTGTCTGTTAAGGTCTTCTGCCCATTTTTAAATTGGACCTTTTAGTTTTGTTGTTATTGAGTTGTAGGAGTTCTATATATATTTTGGATATTATCCCCTTATCGGAGGTGTTGTTTGCAAATATCTTCCCACTTGGTTGGCTGCCTCTTTGTTTTGTTGATGGTTTCTTTTGCTGTGCAGAAGTGTTTTAGTTTGATATAGTCCCATTCATTTATTTTAGCTTTTACTTCCCTTGCCTCTGAGGTCAAATTAATAAAAATCCTCTTTGAACCTAAGGTCTATAAGTTTAGTACCTACGATTTCATCTATGCAATTTATTGTTTCAGGTCTTATGTTTGGGTCTTTGATCCATTTTGAGTTAATTTTGGTACATGGTAACAGATAGCAGTCTAGTTTCATTATTTTTTCATGTGGCTTTTCAGTTTTCCCATCATCGTTTGTTGAAGAGGCTTTCTTTTCTCCATTGTATGTTTTTGTCTCCTTTGTGAAAAATTACCTGCATATATATATATATATATATATATATATATATATATATATATATATATATCTCCCTCTCTCTCTCTCTCTCTCTCTCTCTCTCTCTCTCTCTCTCTCTCTCTCTCTCTCTCTCCCTCTCTCTCCCTCTCTCCCTCCCTCCCACCCTGCTTCTCTTCCTCCCTCTCTCTCTCTTTCTTTCTTTCTTTCTTCATTCTCAATTCTATTCCATTGGTCTGTGTGTCTGTTTTTCTGCCAATACCATGCTGTTTTTTTAAATTTCATTTTTTATATTAGTTTCAGGTGTACAATACAACATAATGATTAGACATTTACACCCCTCACAAAGTGATACCCCCCAAGTCTACTACCCCTCTGACCTCATATATATATTTAATTTTAGTTGACATTCAGTATTGCTCTACATCAGCTTCAGGTGTACAGCACAGTAGTCAGGCAACAACACAAGCTATGAAGTGATCCTCCTGATAAGTCCAGTACCCATCTGGCACCCTGCATAATCTTTACAACATGATTGACTATGTTCCCCATACTGTATTTCACATCCCTGTGAACTATTTTGTGACTACCAATTTGTACTTTCTAATCCCTTTACCTTCTCCCCACCCCCTACCCCTCTTCCATCTAGCAACCATCAGTTTTTTCTCTGTATCTCGGAGCCATGCTGTTTTGATTATTGTTGCTTTGTAATATAAATTGAAGTCAGGAAGTGTGATACCTCCAGCCTTTTTCTTTTTTCTTAGGATTGGTTTGGCTATTTGGTATCTTTGTGGTTCCATACAAATCTGATTTTTTTGCTGTATTTCTTTAAAAAAATTACCATTAGGATTTTTGATGGGGATTGCATTTAATCTGTATATTGCTTTGGGTAATATGGCCATTTTAACTAGGTTGATTATTCCAATTCATGAACACAGAATATCTTTCCATTTCTTTGTGTCTTCTTCAATTTCTTTTAATAATGTCTTATCGTTTTCAGTGTATAAGTCCTTCACATCCTTTGTTAAGTTTATTCCTGGGTTCTTTCCAGGAGCACATTCCAGGATTCAACATACTCAAATCAATCAATGTGATCGATATGCCACATAAACAAAATACGGGATAAAAATCATATGATTATATCAATAGATGCAGAAAAAGCATTTGATAAGACACAACATCCATTTATGATTAAAAAACTTAATAAAATGGGTATAAAAGGAAAGTACCTCAACATAATAAGGGCCATAATACGTCAGATCCTCAGCTAATATTCTTAATGGTGAAAAACTAAAAGCTTTCCCTCTGAGATCAGGAACAAGACAGGGATGCCTGTATCACCACTGTTATTCAACATAGTATTAGAAGTCTGAGTCAGAGAAGTCAGGCAAGAGGAAGAAGTAAAAGGCATCCACATTAGGAATGGAGAAGTTAAATTGTCACTTTTTGCAGATGACATGATTCTTTATATGAAAACTCTAAAGACCCCACCAAAAAACTATTAGAAACAATAAACAAATACAGCAAAGTTGCAGGATACAAAATCAATGTACACAAATCCATTTCATTCCTATATAATAACAATGAAATTTCAGAAAAAGAAATGAAAAAACAATTCCCTTTTGCAATTGCAACAAAAAGGATAAAATACCTAGGAATAAACTACACCTGCTGTTTTTGATGGGTTGGGAACTGATCCAAATCTTTGAATTATCGCCATTTTTCCACTTGCTTTCTAGCTTTTCTTTTTAATCTTTAGAATGCTGTCTATCATAATCTGTCAAGCTCCATCTTTAAAATATGGAAGTCCAGGATAGATATTACAAATTTGGGCTTATTTTCTGTCAATTTTAAGCATATCTTTGTTTTTTCATGATGATACATATTCTACAATGGGATCAATGGCTTTAACTCACTTTCTATGTAAGCAGCTCTCGCGTACTATTTAGTTCTAAGTTCTTTTTTCCTCTGAAATTCTGAAATCCTGTTTATTTTTTGAAGACTTCAATTGCAATATTCATTTGCATGTGTGAGAAAATAGAGAATGCCAACTTTTATATCATATTCCTTCAGAATAATCTTGAGGTGGCTTTGGACTGGCTCATGCAAGATTGTAGCACAGAAATAATGTCTATGAATTCTTGGAAGGAAGCAGGCAATCAAGTACTATTAATTACTCTGCCATGTCTAAGCATGTGTTTGGTGTTTCGGATAAAAAGGATGCTGTGTAACACAATTTTGGCATCTTATCAGTGATAGAAGAATATGTTCTGTAAGAACAGGATCTCCTTTGGGGTGTCTTGTTCAATAAACTGCAAAACAAGTGAAATTCACACTCTCACACTCTTTCAGGCTTGTCTTCTCAAATAGGTATATTTTGCTGATACGAAGTAGTTTCTGGTTTTCTACATCAATCATTTATTTAGCTCATGAGTCTGCAATTTGGTCAGGGCTCAGTGAAGAATGCTTGTCTCGCCTCCATGTGGTATCAGTTACGATGGCTTGAGTGGGAGAGGATTCCACTTTTAGGATGGCTCAATCACGTGGCTGACAAGTTAGTGACTTTGTTTCCCTTCATAAGTCTTTGCAAAGGTTCATCCAGCTTCCTTACACTATGGTGCCTGGACACCAAGAGTGAGTGTCCAAAGAAACAGAAAGTGGAACCAGTTTCCTAAGACAGAGGCCAGAAATTGGCACCTCTTCCACCTTATTCTATTGGTAAAATACAGTGCCCAGATTCAGGGAGGGGAAGGCACGTGGAGCTCACCTGTTGATGAGAGAAATGTCAAAGGAATTTGAGGCATGTTTTAAAAATTATTGTGTCAATTATTTTAAAATATTTTTGAATTTAAATTATGATTCCTGCTTGACCTATAGGTTAATTAAACAGGAATTTCTTACTTTACAATATAAGGGAATTTTCTAGTTATATTTTGTTACTAAAGTCAAGCCTAATTAATCTATAGTGTAAGATTATTTACTATATAATCATCAATTCTCAGAATGTTTAGAATTTGTTTTGTATTTTAGGATATGATTGTTTTCAATACCTCTTTGGGAAATGGGGAAAAATTAGATATATTCCAAATTGGGGAGTGGTGGTGATATTTTATATATGAATTAGGTCAACTAATTTATTATTGTTATCCAAATAGTCTAAGCCAATTTTTATTTGCTTCTTTAATCAGATACTAGGATCAATCAAAATATTGCACATTAATGATGGATTTTCTATTTTTCCTTTTGGTTCCATCAATTATTTTTCTGTTTTTTTAAGAATGCTTAAATTCTTTTTGTTATTATTAGTTTCAGGTGTACAAAACAACAGAGTGATTAGACACTTATATATCTCACAAAGTGATAACCCCCAAAAGTCTATTACCCATCTGATAACTGTCCATACTTACAATTACCATTTGTTTTTCTTTCCCCTATCTGTTCACTGTTTCTTCCCTTTTGTACCACAAGTTAAAATGTATATTTTCTTATGCCCTTCACCCTCTATGATTTTATAAGCCACACGTTCCTTGAAAATTATTTCAGTAAGTTCCCTAGAGATGCATAGATTTATACCAAACGTGTAGCTAACTTATCAAAGTTAACATATATTAAAAATTTTCCATACTTTTCAGAGAAAAAAAATTCTTAGACTCATTAACTTGATCTGTTATTGTTCTCAGGCATTTTAATTTTCTGTATTAAATATTTTAAACTTCACAATGCCTTATTACTGTGGTTTTATAGTCAACACAGTTAACATTGTGAGATATAGGTGTTCTGTGACCCAGGAAAGTTTTCATCATCCCATCTACCCACCGTTGTTATTCAGACTTCTAACTTATGTCCACTTAATTTTATGACCGTTTAAAATTGAACGATTTATTAAAAAAAACAAAACCAAAACTTGGAGCTGAAGGAAACTTTCCACATCAGTAAGTCTCTCCATTTTACAGATATGGTAACTACAATTCAGGGCAGTGGCAGCAGCAAGAGCATCAGTTATGCTGAATGCACAATACGGGAGTACACCTGTCTGTATTCTGCATGGTGAATGTTTAGGTCAAGAACCATACTTACACTGTATATTTATATTATCTAGTATGAGTGTATGTCTCGAAGACACTTTAGTTCTGAGGCCAATAGGGCCATCTCAGGGTTTTATTACCTGTGTCTGTCAAATATCTCCAATAGATTTGTCCATGATTTATCTGCACACAAATTACAGATTCTTGCCATGCAGAAAGAAATGGTTCCCCTTGTTAAAACGAAATCTATTGGGTTAACCACGGCATGTAATCAGGAGACCAACAGTGAGAGATAGGGTCAAAATAATTTTACCGTTTGCCTGTGACAAGAACCAGATCAAATGGGGGTGAGAAGGTATTACACATAGCCTAGTATTTTATATACTTGTATAATACCTTGGCATATCTAATTCAGATTCACATGGAGAACTTTAAAATGAGGGTATCTGAAACTCAAGTCACTTCAGACATAGAAGATAAAGATAGGTGAACTCCTTGTTACAGATAATACAACATTTAGACACCATATCAAGAGAAATTATTATTATTATTATTTTAATTAAAGTTTATTGGGGTGACAATGGTTAGTAAAGTTACATAGGTTTCAAGGATACAATTCTGTAATACATCATCTATATATTACATTGTGTGTTCACCACCCAGAGTCAGTTCTCCTTCCATCACCATATATTTGACACTGTTTACCCTCATCTACCACCTCCCTCTCCCCTTACCCTCTGGTAACCACTAAATTATTTTTGAAACAAAGTCCTAGTTCTAGACTCCAGACATTGTATTGTCATCTTCCAAGGTAATAGGAATCTATTTTCTTCTTGTCTACATTTTACTATCACATGCTCTCTGCTCAAGTTTTAAAAGTTCTGTGTCATATTTTATATCATTTATCAGTTTTTGGTATAAATGTACACTACTAAAATGTTTGCCATTTTTATTTCAAAATAATCTTATTTTGAGATAGCAAACAAAATTTTCTCTATCTTTAACCAAACTAATTTACATTTCAATTCTACTCTGAGTGAGATATAGAAATTCTAATTCAATTTAATGTTTCAATATCAAGTATTGTACATTATTTGTTGTTTATTTTATCTTGATTATTAAGCATGAGTTGATTTAAAGGAAAAATATTAAAATGAAAAGGCTGAAAAACACATACTCTATGAGAATTTTTATTTTTGAAAACCAGGTTTTCAGATAAACACAGGCAGTTGGTTTACAAGCATTAAGCTAATTTCATTACCCTTTGAACCAACAACAAAAAAATCATACTAGCTTCCGAAAATAAGAGAAATATATCTCATGTAACATGATTTCAATATCATATCTAACTTTTTTCTCCAATACTAATATGCCCTGTTTGTAATTCTCAAACCATTATATAATACCATATAAATTTAATATGTTTTGAAGGGACTTTCCTCTAGGAACACATTGAGAAGGTTAAAAATGATTTTGAAAGCTATAAACTATGCTTTCCAATTTAGTGTTATTCAGTCAGACCTAATTTATATTTTCTATATTTTCAGCATAAACTAAAAACAGAATAGTCAGAATTTGCCTGATGAATATCCAAGGCAAAGAGAAACTTCTAACAAATTCTCTCATGTATGTCTAATTGATATTTCTATTGATAAAAGATTGACAATGTTTATTAGTGTCCCTCAGGGAAAAGAAATGCTCCCAAAAGCCATAGTGTGTTTGCACAAATCATGTTGTATTTTGGATCATTGACCTTACATCAGCCCACTTCTTTCATTGGTAGCATTTCTAGTGTAGGCTTATGTCTCTTAACAATAAAGTTTTCACTGTAAGTCTGATTCAGTGTCTAATGCTGCTCCCACTTCTGGCCATTAGCAAGAAATAAGTGTTTAAGCATGTGCACCATACCCCTAAGTACGCTATTAACACCGCTCCCAACAAGTGCAGTATACTTTCAGTGACATATCCCAGCTGTGTTGTTGTGACAGCCAGCAGAAATACAAAATGCTTCAGCTGAAGGAAAGCACTTCAGAGCACTCGAAGGCCAAAAATAAATCTAATGGACCTTAGTATATTTAGAGAAGCCACATAGTGTAGTGTTGGCTGTGAAGACAGAAATTCCTACATTTGTAAGTTACTATCTGTGTAACACCTACTACCTGTATGATTTTTTTTGAAATGGCATAACATACCATAAATTTTACCCATTTTATGTGTATAATAATTTTAAATAAATTAACACTTTTATTGTGACATAATAATTTTAAATAGATTTTGCAAACAGCTACATAATCCCATGTTTCTATCTCCCCCAAAAGATTCCTAGTGACCATTTGGAGTCAATCTCAGTTCCTACTCCCAGCCTCAGGCAAACAAGAATCTGCTTCTGTCTCCATAGACTTTCCTTTTCTAGACATTTCCTATGGAAACATTTCCTATAAAAGGAAACACATAATGTATGATCTTTTGTGTTCGGCTTTTTAACTTAGCATAATACTTTTGAGGTTCATCTATGTTTTGCATGTAGCAGTAGTTCATTCTTTTTTTTTATTACTTTCAGGTGTACAAAACAACATAGTGATTAGACATTTTATATACTCACCAAGTGATAACCCCAATTAAGTCTATTACCCATCTGACACTGTACATAGGTACTATAATATTATTGACTATATTCCCTATGCTGTACTATATATCCCTGTGACTATTTTTTAATTACAGTTAACAATTTATAATTTTTAATTATAGTTGACTAATATTATTTTATATTAGTTTCAGATGTACAGCATAAGTAGTATTCCACTACTTATTTATCCATTCATTAGTAGATGGATATTTTGATTATTTCTACTTTTTGACTATTATTAATAGTGCTACTGTAAACATTCATTTACAAGTGTTTAAGTGGATATATGGTTTCATTTATCTTGAATAGATACCTAGAAGTAGAATTGATGAGATAGATATATGGGAAATTTAAGCTTAGATTTTTAAGAAACAACCAAACTGTTTTCCAAAGTGGCAACTACTTTAATTCCCACCAGAAATATGTGAGTATTCCATTTCCTCCATAACATTCCTAAAATTTGTTATTCTTTTTTAAAAAATATATTTTAATTATAGCCATTCTGGTGGGTGTGAAGTGATATCACATTGTGGTATTAATTTACCTTTCCCTAACGATGAATGATATTGACTGTCATTTATGTGCTTATTAACTATTCACTTATCTTTTTTTGGTAAATGTCAGTCAACACTTTTTTAAACTATGAATTTTATTTTATTATTTTTAAAAAGATTTTTATTAACATATAACTGATATACAATGTTATATTAGTTTCAGGTGTACACCTTAGTGTTTAAGATTTACATACCTAAAAAAGTGATCACCATGGAAGTCCAGAAACCATCTTGCACCATACCACACTATCACAATGTCATTGACTATATTCCCTGTGCTGTACATTACATCAGGTGTACCGCATAGTGGTTGGACAATTATATAATTTAATAAGTGATTCCCCCTAACTAGTCTAGTAACCACCTGGCACTATACATAGTTATTACCATATTAGTGATTAGATTCCCTATGATTTACTTTACATCCCCATGACTATTTAGTAACTTCCAATTTGTGCTTCTTAATCCCTTCACTTTTTTCACCCTACCCTCAGACCCCTCCCATCTATCACCCCGATAGATCTAGTACCCATCTGATACCATACATAGTTATTATAATATTATTGACTATATTCCTTATGCTGTACCCTACATCCCCATGACTACTGTATAACAACCAATTTGTACTACTTAATCCCTTCCTCTTTTCATTTACCCCAAACCTGCTCCCATATGGCAATGATCAAAATGTTCTCTGTATCTATGAATTTGTTTCTGTTTCATTTATTTATTTGTTCTTTAGATTCCACTTATAAGTGAAATCATATGACAGTTATCTTTTGCTATCTGACTTACTACACTCAGCACAATACCCTCCAGGTCCATCCAAGTTGTTGCACATGGTCATTTACAGATTTAATTTACATACCTGGTGTGACACTGGGACCCTTCGCTCCTTCAGTAGGGGTAGAGGTGGGGACCTCCACAGCTGAGATATCCCTCCCAATTTTTAATGGTCACAGGCGGGTGTGGAACCAGACTATTCTGTGTCTCTGCCCCTCCTACCATACCAATCTCAAGGTGGCTTCTTCTGCATGTCCTTAGTTGTAGGGCTTCAGTTCAGCCAGACTTCAGGTGATTCTCAATGGTTGTTGTTCTGTAGTTTGGTTGTAATTTTGTTGTGGTCGTGAGAGGAGGTAAGCACAGCATTTACCTATTTCACCATCTTGACATCAACACTTTTGTTCATTTTTACTAGGTTGTTTTCCTTTTTTCAGTTTTGAGAATTCTGTATAGTTGTTTGATAGAAGTCTCTATGAGATATGTGATTTGCAAATAATTTCTGCTAGTTTGATGGTTGTTTTGCAATTTTCTTTCTTTTAAAATTAAAGTTTATTGGGATGACAATTGTTAGTAAAGTTACATAGTTCACGTGTACAATTCTGTATATAGATGATGTATTATAGAATTGTTTTTTAATTTTCTTAATGATGTCTTTTAAAACACAAATGTTTTAATTTTCATAAAGTCTAATTTATCCATTTTTTCATTTATGGATGGTGTTTTTGGTGTTGTCTCTAAGGTTTTTGCATAACCTAGATAATAGATTTTCTTTTCCCTGTGTTTTATTAAAAATGTTTGTAGTTCTAGCTTTTTCATTTAGGCTGTCATACATGTTGAGGTAATTTGTCATGTGACCCTCTCCATATTCAAAGCCAGCAACAGAGACTCTCTCTCTCTCAAGTTGCGTTCCCCCTGCATTTTGAATCTCTTTCTCCAGGAAGAACCTTGTCTATTTTCAGGACTCATCTGATTAGGTCAGGCCCAGGGAGGATCATCTCCCTTTTAAAAGTCAACTCTGCCATATAACACAACTTAATCATATTTTGTCATATTCTTCAGTACCTTCCACACAGCAGGAGAGAGCTATACAAAGGTGTGGGTAATAGGGAGTAATTGTAGAATTCTGCCTGCTACTCCTACTGATGTGTCTATTAAGGCATAATATATAGAGGGAAAACATACTGATTACAGTTTCATTGTCCATCCCCAAGGAGATTTTGAAAAGTTAAATCAAGAGTAACAACACACACACACACACCACCCCACTTTCAGTTTGTGCATTAAAATATTCTCAAACTATGGTTTTGTATTAAAATGTCTTGAGCGTATAAAATTTCAAACCTATATTCTAATATATGTTGCTCAAACTAAAATATTTACGATAACTATTTAATATTAGGCAATATAAGTTTCAAATCTTATAATTTAGTAAAGACGTTTTATTTATAATATTTACTGTCTCATTTTCTATTAGCTAACTCATAAAATAAAGGTGAATACAATGAAGTGACAGAAAAAATATGCTCATGATAAATAAGAGTCAGTGTGGTTGCCTTCAGAGTTAATGTGCAGTTTGAAGTGGTCTTTTTCAAATTCGAGTGCATGATAAATTACATTGATTGTATTTTCATGAAGATACCTGTGCTCAGAACGATGGCCTCACAGGAGCTATAAAGTGCTGTACTTGAATGACTTTGAAAAAAAATACAATTATTTGGAAACTGATATGTTGAGGGACTTAGAATATATTTAGTTTTATAGGCCTTATCCCACTCTAATTCTTCATTAAGGAAAATCAATCACAGGATGAAAACATGAATTAGATATCTCTAAATGTCATAACATTTATATATTGGATTTTATTTTTACTTCATTAAGAAACCAAATAGGACTGTAATTAAAGAAAATGATAGCATATGGTAGAAACACTGTTCATGGTTTTCCCAACTTTAAACACCATTAGAAATTCTACGCTGTGAAGGACAAGCCAAGTGAACTATATGCATAATTGATTAGAAACTTATCCACTTTTAAATCACAGGGAAATCCACTTTTATTTAATTTGAAATCTGCTACACAATTCTGTTTGAAATTGAATGCCCTCAAATTTCCCATGAAATTTGAAAGGGGATGAGAATGAATGAGGAAGCAATGGCTAGAAAAGTCCCCTAACAATGTTATTTAATTTTATAGACTTACTTAGAGTAGCTATGTCTTGAAATTATGTTTTTGTAACTTCTGTAATAACAAGTTAATCTCCGTCTTCAAACCCATGATTGAATAAAAGTTATTTGAGTGCCTACTGTGTGTCAGGTGCTGGGAAAAGCTCTGAGCAAACAGAAAAAAAAGATTTGATGTACTCATCAAGTAGTTTGGAAAACAAGACAAGCAAAGTAATATTTACAGTATACTGTGATAAATGCTAATTTGTCTGAGAAGTACAATTGGGGGACAAATTAATACATTATCTTAAAAGTCACTCTGATCACCTGCAAATTATCAGGATTCAACTTTATTTTTCCCTCTCCCATCCCAGTTTTCTGGTTTTACTTGCGTAACTCCAGTTTTCCTGATAAGTATTCATATTTTATAAGTATGGACATAAATATCTATCCTTGAAGTCCATGATAAGTTTTATTTAGGTCAATATTCTAATGCCATAAAACAATAGTAGAATGAAGTATCCTTGAATCTCAACACTTCCCTTTTTCACTCAGAATTGAGCCAATATCAAATGTACAGTATTCAAATAATTTATATTTGTATATTTGGTGTGGGAGGGGTTGGTGTGGTGTGTTGTGATGGTAACTGTGGGATCATGTGTGCTGTGTATTGGAAGAGACAAGGTGTGTTGTGTGGTTGGTGTAATGTGGTCTGTTGGGATAGTAGATGTGGAGAGTGGAGTGTGTAGTGGAGTGTAGTATAGTGTATGTTGTGTTCTATCATATACTATGGTGTGTTAGGATGATAGATGTGGTGTGTGTGTGGGGTGTGTGTGTGTGTATGTGTGTGTGTGTGGTGTGTGTGTTTTGTGGGATGTGGTATTCAGGGTGGTGTGTACTACAATGGAAGTTGTAGATGTGGTATGTAGATGGTGTGTTCTGAGATGTGGCGTGTCATATACAACGTGGTGTACTGGAGCCGGTAGGTCTGGGAATGTGGTGTGTGGTATAATATGACACAGTAGTTATGTTACTTTTTTTGAAGGTCCATGTTCCTGAAGTTCTGGAAACACTGAAGGCAACATAAGTCCTACAAATTAACAAGGAACCCATGTTATACTCATATAGTATTTACTGTGTGAACCTGCTAAGTTTCAATAGGTCTTTCATGTGATCAGTGCAACAGCACATACATATGGAAGGCATAGTGGACACAAGGCTGGGGCCGGTGTCCCCAAGATGAGTAAGACAAATTACATAAGCACCTTCCAGGAACTCTGGTGTAGGAAGAGTATAAAAATGCTACCAATGTGTAACTTTTATTATCTTGACAGCAAGCATGAGGTTCCCATTTAGGGAAGGAAATATTTTAAGAGAAATACACTGATACACAACGTGAGCTGGGAGATAAAATCACCAGGCATGAGTGAGCACAACACCCAATCACCACTGAGTTACTCAGTATGAGGAAATCAGATGACTTTTTGATTCTTTTATCTGTTTCTTTCTCATTTGAAATGGGGGAAAGATATAAATGAGAGAAGAGACATGGGGTAAAGGGACCCAGTGAGACTATGTTGTGTGAGGGCTGGTGGGAGAGGGAGGTGAAATGAAGGGGAACCAGTAAACATTTTAAGAGGGTTTTCATGTTTAAAATCAAATTGTGTAAATTCCTGTCATGAAAACACACTCTTCATCTCCACCTTGAAAACTGTGTGTTTCTTTAGAAACCACCATTGAGTTTAGTAACCTCAGAATGATATGTGAAGAGAGCGTTTCAGAGGGTGATGTGAAAGGAGATCAAATCCAGAAAAACTAATGGAGACTTCAGGTAGAGAGAACCCCAAAATGAAGCACTTAATGTCTGCGCAGATACTGGAGAAGGTTCTCTACTACCCTGAGATGTAGTTTCAGGGATGTATTTGCACTAACCTCAAGGGACAGCAGAGATCCAGCTGTTCTCTGATTTGTACTTAGGAGGCCCATTCTTCAAATTATAAGGGAGGAAGAAGCAAGTTGATGTCAGAGACTGTAATTGCTCATTTCAGCCGAGGCATGAAGGATGAATAAGTGGTACCATGATGGCGCTGTTATTGGCAAGAAAAACTGGGTGCCTTATTGACCTAAAGGAAAAATAAAATTGAGAAAAACTTGTGTAATTTTCTCACATAGCGAGACAAACTGGATAGGGGACAAGAGAGAACTAGAACTCATCTTTTCTTTCACAGAAAGTCATTGTCCAACATAATTCTTCTCATCACGGTGTGGATATGTCTCTTGTTCTCCACTTACCTCTCATTTCCTCTTGCTATACCTTTTCTGTTCTTCCTTCATGTTTCCTGGCTGTCCCTAAAACTCCACAGGGCAGATTGTCAAAAGTTAGTGGGAAAAAAAAAAACACACCCCAAAACATTGATTTTGGAGTTAAAGGAAAACACAAAGTACTTTGATGGACAGGCTCTAGGACAGACTCTGAAGGCTAAAAATCCAGCATCAAGATTCTGGTCGATTTGTTCTCAGTGAGAGCTCTCTTCCTGGCTTGCAGAAAGCTGCCTTCTCGCTGTGCCCTCACATGTCCTTTCCTTGATACGTGTGCAGAGTGAGTGAGTGAGGTCTCTGGTGGGCCTTCTTATAAGGACATTGATGGCATTGAATCGGGGCCCCACCCTTATGACCTCATTTAACCTTAATTACTTCTTTACGCCAAATGCAGTCACACTGGGAGTTAGGGCTTCAACACGTGAATTTTCTGGGGAAATATACACACATATCCGGTCCATAACAATATTTTTCTTCATAGGATTACATGTACTTCATAAATGATATACACTACATCAATCTATGGTACATAAAAACGCTCTAAAAAATAAAAAAAAATGATGACCAGAATAATAGAAAATTTGGAAGAGGAATTCCTAACATTATCTGGAGAGAACATTTGATGTTCCTAATAATAAGTGTAGATGAAAACCATGACATTGATTTTGCTTATCAAATTTGCAACGTTAAAGTAGTTAAAGATTCTCATTGATGACAAACTGGGGGGAAAATAATTTCATACATGTTGGTGATTTGATAATTTCTCAAAGTTTATAATGTACACACAATGTGAGCATATAGAAAGATATCTATTATAACATTGTTAGTGATAGCAATATATTGGACTCGTATAAATGTTCCATTAAGAGGATAGTAGTTAAATAAATTACTATATCATACTAGCAGTTTGAAATTGATTTTAAAATAAGGCCATTATATAGTATTAAGTGAAAAAAATAGTTGCAGGTGATTTCTTGTAGTGCATTAATTACTATGATAATCTTTTATACAAATGTACTCAGTATTGTGCATACATATCTCTGAGAACAGTAATGGTATCTGAATACTGAGATTTTGGAATAATTTTTCTTTGAAATTTTCTGTTTTAATTTCTTTAAATAAAACTTTTTAACCATAAGGTTTTTAAAAAGGTAGACTGAATAATGTTTCATAAGAACTTCTATACAATTAAAAAGAAAATATCCTTTTTTATATACGATGCTAGGTTTTTGTTTTATTTGTAACTAAGTAAAAGGAAATTCATTATCCATATAACTGTGTTAAAGCTTGGCAGTATAACTATACTAGATGATGCAGCTTTTCTATTATTCACTTAGATGCAATGCTTTTTCATTTTTAACAATATCTGTGCAGTTTGTGATTCATTCCAATTGTTTTGGTGAGTTATGCTCCATTGCTCTACCTGTTTACGAAAGAAGAATACAAACTTTAAGAGTGGTTGTTTTGCTGAAATTAAACAAATCAGTCATTTTTTGCAACTGGCCAAAAAAAAGTCAGAATATTATTTTGGTAATTTTGTACTTGATTCTGTTACAGAGGTGCAATTCTCTCATGTGTAGAGGTGTTCTATCTGTTTGATTATGCAGATAAGACCTAAATAACATCCCCTCTCTCATCTTATGCAATATTCTTGTATCCAAGCATTCATCTATTACTTCATTAAGAAACAAATTATGCCATGATTATATTTAATGAACATGTTCAAATCACTGTGAATTTTATACCCAATCAACCGTTTTTCCCCCATTCCTTTTTCTCTAAGGTCAGTGTCCCTTTATAGGCTATGAAAAGATATAAAACTGTGATCTAATACTCATCACTGCAAAATAATGTATTTATCTGGCTCAAAAGAGAAATCCTTAAAAGGCCATATGTTACTGGTCCTAAGTAAACATGATTTATGATAAAACAGCAGTCTCTAAATGATTAGGAAAATATGTTAAGACAGCATCCTTTAAATGACTGAGTTGGGGAAAACAGCTCAACCCAGCAATTATAAATATAAACCTCTATACTAAGTATGAAACAAACCCTTTGAGTCCTGCTCATTATAGCACTCTCTTATCTTCTTCCTTCTTGGTAATGAAATGTTCTCAGTTCTGTCTGGCTCCTGATTCCTGTTCAGATTCTGCAGTGAACTGGATACAAATGACCTGTAACTTCAATTTGAGATACACAAGCTTTGTTCAAATGTCTCAGCAAATAGAAATAGATATGATATTTGAGGCGATTGCCTCGATGATTAAGGCACCGACACATTTCTTTTTTTCGTTTAAAAATATCCACACTCTGATGCCTGCATTGACCAAAGTGGTCTTTTTCTTTGCTGCCTGAGAGAATAATTTATGTAGGACATAGCTAAGGAAAAAAAGGAAGATATCTGAAGGTGGAATTTAATCTTATGACTACAATCCATATTTATTTCATTGGATCTCTTTCACACTAATTATATTTTCAAGTGATAAAATATTTGAGGCTCCTTGAAAAATGAGCCCCAATAAAATTTTTAGTAAATCACCAATATCCTGTCCTGGTAATGAGCTCATTAATGAGGAAGACTGTTTATGCATCTCTCATTTTTTTTCAGTGTAATCCACATTGCTACATACTCATATCTTTATAAAGTAGCCTGAGACACAAACCCACTTACTAAAATTGTTGAGATAAATGGGATTACTTTCCCTAAGTTTCCATACTGGATTAAAAACAAAACAAAACATTTCATTTATTTTTCAACAGTAAAACTAAACTTTGCAAAAAACATTGCATTTTTTCCAACAGTAAAATTAAACCCTCTTCTTTTTCTAATGGCACCTAAATTGACATAACACAGTACATGTTGTTGAAATTTGTTACCTAGCTGAGTAGAAATTGATCTTGCCCTTAATTTGGATCCATCAATCCACCTCTAATGATGTTTTATATTATCTCTGTTCTGAGGGCACTAAATTTTATCAAACTCTCTCAGAGAAGGGATGTGCGTGCCACCTTGTTCACTGTATCTTTCTTTGAAACTCTGTAAACAAAATGGCATGTGTACAGTAAACCACTCCATAAGAATATCAGTGTGTAAAGTTGATTAATTAGTAATAGTAGTAAAAGCATAGAAGTATACATTAATAAGATTATGGCGGACAACTTTTGAGGTCCAAAAAATGTTTGCGTGTTTACTAAGCTTAATCTCATTAATGATGAGTTTTAGGGCAGTATCATCAGGCTCCTTAAATTCAATATTTGTTCATTCGTCCACCTATTTGTTGATTCAGATATTTACTGAATGTTTATTGTATGTCAGACATTATGCTCAGGCCAGTGGATAAAAAAGTAAATAGGAGACCATTATTGCCCTCAGGAGCTCATAGTCCTGGGGGAAACCAATATGGAATCTGAGGGTTTTAATGAAGTTTGGCAAGTACAGCCATATAAATGCATATGGGGCATTAATGTAGTGTTGAGAAGCATCATGAACCCACATGGAACTGGTCTAGCAAGTTCCCCAGAAGAAGCCGCAGATAATCTGAGACTTAAAGGCTCAGTAAGAGAGTCAGCAGAAGCGGTAGGGACTGCTGCCGAGGAGGCCACAGGAGAGAAATAGGCTGGGGCTGGGGCTGGACAGAAAGGGAAACAGGTAGGCAGTCAGGTCTGGAATATGAGGTGGGACGCGGAAGAAGATGACAGTGAGATCAAGAGCAGCATGAAGTCCTGTGCAGTAAGTCATTGTTTCCGTGTGTTATCAGTGTGTATACAAATGAACTTGTTCCTGATGAAATGCATTACTCTTGAGAATTCCCCTGGGCTAAGAAAAAGACCAGTCTTTTTTACACTTCTATTCTAGTAACTTCCTTCTGAAAACATATTTTTCTGGAGAATACTCAGCCTGTTGAAGATAGAGGCTCAGTTGATCCAAACCTCAAATTCTTTATCAGTGTTGACCTACTATTACACTCGCCCTGGGTTATATGGTCCCAGAATAGGTCTAACAGTAGCTTCAGCAAGAGACCTACAAAGGATTATAAAGACTTCTCTCTGTGTGTAAGGGTAGTTGCAAGAAGGGAAACGAGTCAGCAGAGATTTGGGGAGCCCAGAAGTAGAGGGTGCCTAAGGGAGGAGTAGCATCTACAATGTTTTCCTGTCGAGAGGACAAATAGAATAAGGAGGGTATCGTGTGGGGCGGCCTGCGGGCTCTCAGCTCCCGCTCCCCACATAAGAACGCAGGACATGGTGAGGCCAAAAAGGAACACCCAGGGAGCCATAGGTAGGGGAGTCATACCACTATAGTCTCACTGGAGGCTGGATTGACACGACATGCGACCTGCTGTCCGCTTTTCTGCCTGCCAGCTGACCAACTCGCTAACTGCAATCCGCTCTTGCTAGCTCAGCCACCATCTTCTTGCTAGCCCCCATTTTCTGCCAGTGCAGCCACAGTAGTTATATTAGTGGCCAATGGCTCACTGGTTCAGCTGACGGCCAACTAGCCACAGCTGATGGCCATCCAATCACAGCTGATGGCCATTTACTACCTGAGCCAGCACCTTTCTGTGTGAGGCCGAGAGCCTGGAAACTGCACTCCTGGCTCTGTCCCCACAGAAGGAGAGAGGAAAAAGACGTTGACTGGGGTGGGGAGGCACTGTTCTCCCTGTGTGTAGAACGATGAGACGCACACACACAGAGATAAAAATTCAGTTTGCAGTAATGCAGAGGGATGAATGGTGGTGTAGTAGAGACAGTGCATAATACTGAAGGCACGTGATGGCGCAGTGAAATGCTGAGATGGCTTGGTGTATATATATATATATATATATATATATATATATATATATATATATATTATTATAGGGCAGCATATGTGATTCCCATGTTAATTTGAAGGGCTCTTCTTGGGTTTCATTTTGTTCTATTTAGGATCAGAGATGAATTCATGCTTCTAAAACATTGCTATTACTTTGTACCTAGATAACATATTTGTATTCAAGGTTCTTCAGAGTTGTTAAGTTCTCCATGTACCTTGGGTAAAGTTGTTCAGCATACAGCTCTTGTTTTTCAAGAGGAGCTATTTCATGACAGTTGAGTACTCAGTGTGGCAGCGTCCCAGCAAGGCAAAGTGTCTCCCTCTCACAGAGCTTCTAGATTTAGTTTAAAAAATAACCTTAGGAAAGTGTTCATACGGAGATGTTTATATAAGAATTCTGAAAATGTCCTCTTGAAGACATATTTAGGTAAGAATGTGACAAAATCTCCGATATTCAATATAAATACCCGTTTTTCTCCTCTTGTATAGGAGGGATAAAAGTGGATGAAATGGAAATAAAACATCTTACTCTGGTTCACTTTTTCATTTTACTGTATTAACTTTAATTCACTGTCTTTTCTGGTAAAATCAGAATTTTTTTTTTATTACCTTTCCAATACAAAAGTCACTAGGTAAATAATATCTGAAAATTCAAGTCGCAGAGGAAAGCACGAGAAAAATAAAATAATTGTATCTTCGTATTCTCCAAAGATCCCACTGATTTAATAACCCTCAAAGTACATTTAGGATTATTGCATATCAAGCCAAATAATATTATCTGCCAATTATTATATTAAAGAGGAATCTCATATTAACTTAGAAATAAAGTAATTTTTTTTTTTTTGAATGTGTAGAATTCAATTGGAGGTGATTTTGACGTTACTGAGTCGGCCTCACATACTGTCTATCTAAGCTGTTCCTCCAAATCTTTTCCTGAGAATGCCTAAGGGATGTTCCCCCAACCCCCATTACTATAAAACTGGGAAAATATTAGATCTTAATAGCAAGCCATACTGGTACACTTTCTAGTAGGATCTTTTTTTTCA
This sequence comes from Rhinolophus sinicus, assembly GCF_057876585.1. Classification (NCBI taxonomy): domain Eukaryota; kingdom Metazoa; phylum Chordata; class Mammalia; order Chiroptera; family Rhinolophidae; genus Rhinolophus; species Rhinolophus sinicus. The sequence goes on along the minus strand of NC_142508.1, from coordinate 59,499,823 downwards.
TCTGGAATTTAATTTAAGGATTTAATCTAATTGTCCTTTCAGTTGCTCATTTCTTTTCACAGTGCTCAAGTGTGGGCTGTCTCATTTAAGGAAACCTCCCAATTCTTCAGTACTGATTGAATACATAAAACCAACATTCAAATACAAATTAAAAGGGAGTTTCAGATAACTGAGGATTTCTCTTACTACATCATTTTTATTGAAGATAAAATTTAAGCTTGAACATAGAAGAAAACATATCCCATTTGCAAAGCTATTTAAAAAAGATAATAAGAGAAGATAATAATAATCCTTGGGATTTACTAATCTGCCAGGCATTACTCAAATTATTTGCATTTATTATGTTAGTTATTTCTCCCATGAACCATATAAGACAGATACTAGTATTATCACCCAAGGCACAGAGAGGTTAAGTAACTTAAATAAAGTCACCCAGCTGGTGAGAATGGAGTCCAGAATCCATACTCAGGCAGTCTGACTTCAGAGGTCCAGGTTATTCTCAAAACATACCCCCTGAGTAACGTATCTGATTGCTCAATAATTGTTATCAACAAGAACTGTTCTTTAAAAGTAATATAAAATTTTGGAAATCAACAAAAATTGAGAAATAACTGATTGCCTTCTAGCTATAATATTTTACATAAACTTATCTCAAAAATTTATTTTAGTAGTTTCAATTCATAATGTAAACTTTAAGGTATTTTTCTTGTGTTTTCTTGATGGTAAGCATTCTCTCTGTATCCTAATTCAAGTCATCGATGAAAATGCTGAATAGAACAGCTCTGGCCAGAGTCCCATCATAGAATGTAAATGTCACTCATCGTAGAAATCAATCCAGCAGCTTTGGAAAATGGTAGATAAAATGCAAAGTGTTTAAAGAGTGTTGAGTCCACATTTCACCATTTTGTCAGTTCAAATGAAAAGTTTTGTCAAATGTCTTGGTGATATTCAAATACTCACATTTCAGGAGTGAACTTTTAAAAGGGCCAAGGCGCCTTTTCTGCCAAGCTACTATAATTTCTGATACCCCACTTTAGCCTTGAGAAGATGTTTATAAATGTGGAAAAATGAATGTGCCATAGAAGGAAGGTTATTGTTTTCCTTTGAGAGAGGGGAAGTAGGGGAGACAGAGAGAAAGAGAGAGAGATAGAGGTGTGTGTGTGTGCGTGTGTGTGTGTGTGTGTGTGTGTGTGTTTGTGTGTACCCTACTCATGAGTTTCTGCTATAAACCATAAGATCCTGAAGAAAATGGTCTCTTCTCACTATGCAAAAAGGCTATTGATCAGGGACAAAGGGCAGATAATTGGGCTTTCAAGAAGTACACAGACTTTAATGTGAATGCTATGGGGCTGGGGGGTGGGGGACGGACAACGAGATGAGTTTTGTGTTGGGGAAACCTCAGCAAGGAAAACCAGTTGGTGTATGCGTGTCCCTTAAATGCATTATTCACAGTAGATTTCAGGAGCTGAGCAAAGAAGCGAAAGGAACAAAGTCCATGAGGCAGAATGCAGAAAATGTAGGAAAGAAGGGGCGCAGAAAAGAGACAGTTCCACATTAACGAAAGTAGAAGAACATGCTCTCGTGTAAATGGCATATGGATTCAACCAAGATTCCAGCAGAGTATGAGAATGCTGACCCAACTAGCCTGAGTAAGGGATTCTTCTCTCTCTCAGATGAAATTCCCATCAGCATTATGTACCTGTACATGGTTGTACTTTTCATTTAATTATTTAGTGCATTTGTTTAGAAGTTCTCCTAGAAGATCATTAAGTAAGTCTTTAAAAACAACAAAGAAAAGATCTTTGTTTAGATTTCTGGTTGATTTGATGGAAGCAAATATACCTGCATGATGGAAAACTCTATGTACAGTATTTCTAGCCCCCAAACTGTTGTCCAACCTCAGATAATTGTCAAGATCTGACTCTGTCTGATCTCATACTTATGGTGAGATGAAATAACCACAGAGCATAAAATCTATGCTCCTAAAGGGAATTGTTAGTAGGATATGTGAGATTATTTAAATTTAAAGTAGAAAAGTTTCTCACAGACATATTTTTCTTATTCTTTAATCATCTTGGTGTCTCATTTTAAAAAGACCAATAGTAATGAGATTTTGCACACACACATGCACATACATTTATTTTTGGATTTTTACAGTAAATACAATTCAAAAGACATTGGAAATTTTTAACTGACTGATGAAATATGTTATTAATATTTTGAAAAAAATTTCCAAATGCCATTTAAAATATTCTTCAAATGATATGCTCTATTTCCTTTCAATATCAGGGTAAAGCTATAATTTCCATTAGGTGGGTCGCTGGGGGTCGTGGAGCTTTAGAATCTCATTTATTACTTGAGAAGTAAGCATCTGAATGTGAGTTGTTCATTTAGAGATATTTTAATGAATATAAATTTCGAAACAGGTTGAAGTCTGATAAATCTCAGGATCTGTCATGATAATAATGATCATCCTGCACTATCAATTTTTCTTTAACAATAATAATTGAATATAGAAACTCTGGTGTATTCCAGTAGCTAAACTCCAGAGTTTTTAACCATCTGCATTTCCAGTGCTGACTGCAGCTGCATTTTGCCACACCACTGTCTCTAAAGTTGGTCTGATTTGACAGTTTGAATCCCGAACATCAGATGGATGGACCAATGAGACACTGAGCAAATCATGAGTAGGTGGGTCTTGGAATTATGTTGAGTTTTATCTTTGGGAAGTTTAGGTTCAAGACCATCTTGAAATTATGTTTTAAATTCTTAGATTTATAATGATATCTAAGAGAAAGAAAATTGACGTTTTAGATCTTCCTTCCACAATTTTTGTATGTTATACCTAAAATTAACTGTTAGATCACATAAAAGATCACATTAGTTTTATCCATTTATTAATACACTGCTTCCATATTGTAACCTATTCTCATAGCCTACAATATTAACCAGAGTACAGTTCTTTCATCGCACCCATGGAGGAAGTGCTGTTTCTATAGCATATACTTCTATGGACACCTAGGTTGGCTCTATGATCTCAGGAAGAAGTCCTGCTGAAGAGAATTGGGTTTAACTTTAGATCGCACAACTCTAAGTGGCTCAAATAAACTATTGAAATGGCCTGGCATGGAAGAACATCTAAATTGAGAAATATGACCAAAGTAGTATGCAATAAAATAAATCAAATCAATCAGGGAAACACAAAACATACATGCTGGGCTGTGAAACACAACATTTTCCTTCAGTTGTAGAGAAATTGTCAGTAAGTGGCCCAGATTAAGAATAAAATAAGAGCCAGCAATTCACATACATGTTGTGAAAGGGTGGCTGGGAACGCCTTCGTCATATTCAACCATTTTACAATGTATCCTAGAGATAATATACTGAAAAAGAAAGAAGGAAATGCACATTTATTGAGAACTTATGAAGAGTAAGTTTTGTGCAAGACCCCTCACCTGATCCTCATGGTCACTCTCTGAATTACGATTATTCACATTTACAGTGAAAGTGAATGAAGCTCAGAGACATGGGCACCGTGACACATCAGAATCGGAGGCAGAATTCACAGCCATGGCTCTTTAATGTATGATCCTGTGCTCATCCCAGCACACCAGGCTCCCTGAGAAGCAAACACTCCCATACATCATGGTAGCTGAAGGCAGCTAAGGTAAGATATAAATTACAAATAATTTGGGAATTTAACTACATTAAGATATGAAAGATGCCCTTTTATTTCACAAGCAATTCTAGGTAAGTCGCCAACATTTCAGACCCTGTTTCCTTAGTCTTCTTTCTCAACTCCTTCTCTTGATCCATCTCATATGCTGGCGTACCTTGTGGTTCTGTCCTAGACCCTTTCAATCCCATTCTACACACCCTTGCCAGGCACTTTCATCCCCTTCTATGGATGCACTTAAAGTACAATAATTCTTTTAACCAGCCTCTGCTTCACTGATGTGCTGGCTTCACTGGTACTCACCAGTCCTCAGTGAAATAATGTTCACTGATTCGCATATGATGCTGAACCATTGTGCCTGCTAGGTTTCATTTTCTACTTTTCCTCTTACCAGTTGAGTTGTATGCTTATCTTGGTCAGTAGATTTTGTTCCCAAACCTATTAGGCAAATAGGATATATTATTTTGTGTGTTTTAGTTATATACTGTACCAAATGAAAATAAATTCATAGAAGAATAGAGACACCACATTGAATGCATTGGAAAGACTTGATACAGGATATCGTTTAAAATTTCTTTTCTGTGACTTAGAAGTAGAAAAGAGTAAGAAAGAATAATAAAGATCTAGCATTCTGTCTCAGATGTTTTCGTAAATGTGTTGATGTTCTTACTCCACTTCAAAAACTTGAAACCAGTAACAATTAAGTAATGCATTATAAGTATAGTTTATGCAAGGATAGTGGAAAACAAAAAGTAAACCTAGTCTAAGCCATTGGAAAATCTTTTGTGTTTTTAAAGTTAAAATAATATGTTTAAAGTATGTAACTATTTCATGCTTTTGCCTTTAGCTAACTTTTTCAGTTAAACAAAGAGGAAAGTGTCGCGTCCTGCGCGATGAGAGTTGTGGGGAGTGAGGAGGGTGGTGCAGGGTTAAGAAAAGACAGTAGCCATGAATAGAGTTTAATGAGACCAAGGGACCCCCAATCTCAAGGACTGGAAGCCCCGAATTGGGCCTCACATCAGCTTTTATTAGTTTGGTGGGGAAGTAAAGGAGATAAAGCTTGTTAATCTCAAGATCTATGATTCCTATACATCATAATAGGAAACCAATTCAAGTCAATCGCCTTTGCCTGCAGGCAGCTGGACCCATAAGTCTCAACTTCCCCAAGGGACAAAACCTATATGCATATGAATAGATGGAGAGCACCTCATTGAAGCACTTCCCTTGCAGGTTTTGGGAAGGAATGCAGCCACAGAGGCTGAGGACTTTCTTAGCCTGAGGAAGGTGGGGTGCTGTGCTCACCTCTGTGAACCCCGGGGGTTCTCCTGTTGGTCCCCTCTGACTGCACCTGACTTGAGTTGTTCCTTCTGTGAGGAATCTTACTTGTTGTTGACTGTCCAGTCATCTTTCCGGGACCAAACAGGGAGGCATAAGGTGCAAACACAAAGGTTTAGCAAAGTCCCTGAAAGGATCTGTCTTACAGACTCTCCTTTCTTTAGGGGCAGGTTCAAGGAAACAAACGGTTAAGCTGCTGCGTGGTGACAGGGAAGTCCAGGACAGTTATTAATATTACAAAGAGGGGCAGTGTTCAGGGAAATGAACAAAGAATAATTCAGTGCCACAGACATAGCAACAGTGCAGGACCCTTTACTTCCCCTCTACTTGAGGAGACCGAGGGACAGGAGCCATTGGAAAGGAGCTTGACCTTGGGTGGAAGGCCAACTTAAAATGACCCAACAAGAAGGAAGCCATAGAATTAAAGCACCAAACCCCTCTTCTCCTGCCTTTGGTCTCCAGCTAGTGCCCACTGTTGGCGAGATTAATAGAAAATATGTAGTGAATCTATCACTTTTATCCTTTACATTCACTCTTGATTTTTATATGAGTTGAAAATTTGTGCACTCAAGAGTGCATTCATATGTTTGATTAGATAATGTAACATATTGAGGAACTAGCGATGAGAACACGTTCCCATCTGTAATCCTAAAATGTCAGCTACACCACTGCTATTAATATACGGTACCCGTGATAAAACGGGGTCAGTTAACAGCAATGAAACAACAACAGATATTTTTGGCAAAGTCTCCATTTATGTTGCGCATCACAAAGACAAAAATCAGAACTTTATTTTTCTGCCACCCGTTCTGAGTTTTACTCATTTATCTCCACCTTGACTTAATGATATTTGTTTCCTTGAGGGATGAGTCAAACCTTCATTCTTAAAAAAACAAAACAAAACAAAAACCTCTGAATCTTTCATGTTTCTGTTCTTCATGGAGTTCCACAGTTTTTCACTGACTGGGAGTACTGGACAATGGTGTCCTAAGAGGCATCCTGTTGAATACTCTGGATTCCACATACAGTTTTACTAGTACATACTCTTCCCCATCATTGGGTAGCAGCAATTCAACTCCCCTTGGTAGTAAAATCAGTCTCCTTGACTCCCTTTTCATCTTGTTCTTCCAGAACATGAGGAACTCAAAATGGCCAGAGAATTGCCTCACTGTTCCACTCTATCAACCCCTGACTGTATTCTTTGTGGTACCACAAAGAATGTGGAAACATTGCTCCCCTAGACACTATGACTTTCAAACTCCATTCAGTCACAGTGTTTCCAGACAAACAAACAAAGGATTCATCAAGTGTATGTCTTGGAATGACCTTTTGGTTTCTGGACTCAGATTCCTGCACAATATATTGACTGCTGCCTTGAGGAATATGCCACATTCAGCTGTACTGCATTTGACCTTGAAAGGCATTGTCTTTCAACTGGCTTCAGAGACGGGAGCATGTGATAAGTTCAATGATTTATGTGAGCCTATTGTTGCACTTCCTTTGCAATAAGAGGTGTTCCCATGGTCTGAGGCAATGTTGTATGGGATGCATTGGGTGGTAGTGGAAAAGTCATTCTATAAGTCCAGGAATGATGGGAGGTGGATGTCACTCTTCTTCAATACTTAAAATTTTATCTTGCACTGGTCTGGTGTTCAGCCATATCCAACTCAAGACTGTAGGAAATGAAAGTGTTCCTTCAAAGCTGCCATCAAGACTTTCTGATTTTCCACTGGTTTTCTAAATTGAAAAGTCTTGGTTTTCTGTCTATTATTATTTTACTTTTTCAATGACTGTTGACATTCAATATTATTTTATATTAGTTTCATGTGTACACAATAGTAGTTAGACATTTATATAACTTATGAAGTGATCCCCCTAATTAGTCTAGTACCCCTCTGACACTATACGTAGTTGTTACTACAATATTATTGACTATGTTCTCTATGCTGTATTCTACATCCCTGTGTCTATAGGTAACTACCAATTTGTACTTCTTAATCCCTTCACATTTTTCACCCAATATTATCTCACCTGTATGTGGAATCAAAAGAACAAAATAAATGAACAAACAAAACAGAAACAGACTTGTAGATACAAAGAAGAAAATGATGGTTACCAGTTGGGAAGGGGGTTAGGGGCCTGGGTGAAAAAGGTGAAGAGATTAAGAAGTCTTGGTTTTCAGTTTCTCTTTTAATCCTTGTAACCCCTACAGTTCTCAGAAGTAGCCAGCTCACTTTGTTTTTGTTTCTAATCCATTTGTCTATTTTTTTTAAATAAAAAATTATTGGGATGACAATGATTAACAAAACTACATAGGTTTCAAGTGTACAATTCTATAATACATCATCTATATATTGTATTATGTGTTCACCACCCAGAGTCAGTTCTCCTTCCATCACCATATATTTGACTTTGCTTTCATTATCATTACTAATTCAATTACAACTGCTAGGTGTTATGGTCACATGATCTCTCTAACCTTGTCTTCTAGCTGCATCTATCACATCCTATGTTTTCACCAAGGAAAATTTGAATCATGATGCTACCTCATCCTGTGGCTTAACACTGTACTACTTTCGCATAGCAAAGTGGCTTTCTGTACACCCCTCAAAAATATGAATGACCATTTTCAAAATTCTACTTGAAAATTTGTTTCCTGGGACTATTTCAGGTACCACTTACTCTTAAGAGAACCAGAAGCCGTGGTTCTCTTAAGGAATAGAGGACACATGAATGGAGGAGAATTTGTTATAGAAGTGTGGACAGGATTTAATGACACAGAGAAAGTATAGCATATGATAGAAGGGCAAGCAGCAGTAGGAAGATTGACTCTTTCTAGCCTCTCTAGCCTTGACTCTTCTGAAGGAACAAGGGGAGGGAGCAACTTGCAACAGAGCATAGCTGTAGTGAAAAAGCTACTTCCTTTTTTAGCTCTCAGCCTTTCAAGTGACAGAGGTTTTTCTCTTTTAACTGGAAGGGAAATGGACAAGAAAACATGATCTTCCTTTTGTCCTTGCCTATAGAAACAAACTGGTTGTGTGTGTGTGTGTGTGTGTGTGTGTGTGTGTGTGTGTGTATGCATATTCATATGTATATGCATTTTCAAGAGCTAACATTTTCAGTAGTTTTTGAGCTCTCCCTAAAAATACTGAAATAAAAATAACGTGCTTTTTTCATGATACATTGAGACATGGTGAAGAGGTTAAAATCAATGAAATTTTCCTTAATATGTAGAAACTAATATGGGTTGATTATGGATACATGCTAAGAAAATGTAAGAAAATATTTATTACGGTGGCCAAGACATGGAAACAACCAAAATGTCCTTCGATAGATGAATGGATAAAGAAGTTGTGGTATATATACACAATGGAATACTATTCGGCAGTAAGAAAAGATGATATAGGAACATTTGTGACAACATGGATGGATCTTGAGAGAGTAATGCTGAGCGAAACAAGTCAGACAGAAAAAGCAGAGGACCATGTGATTTCACTGAGATGTGGTATATAAACCAAAAACAACAAAAGAACAAGACAAACAAATGAGAAACAGAAACTTATAGACACAGATAATAGTTTAGTGGTTGCCAGAGGGTAAGGTGGGTGGGGGGTAGGGGGTGGGAGATGAGGGTAAGGGAGATCGAATATATGGTGATGGAAGGAGAACTGACTCTGGGTGATGAACACACAATGGGATTTATAGATGATGTAATACAGAATTGTACACCTGAAATCTATGTAATTTTACTAACAATTGTCACCCCAATAAATTTAATAAGATAAAACTAAAAAAAAAAAAAAGAAAGAAAATATTTAATAGAATAGCTGGAACACTATGAAGAACGTTATGATTTTCTCATGGATAATTACTTGTATAATCAATTCACAATTCTCTATATTTCTATATAAAGACTTGTCTTTGAGTTGTGTTCTACATGTACACATAAAAAAATACTCTCTATATATTTCACAGTTTATAATTGTTTAACCAGTGTTTTTAAGTAGAATAGCCTGAATAATTTGTCATCAGCCTGTATTTTTGTTAACTATGAAACCTATTTTATAATACAAATCATACTATGAGATTTTAAAAATGAGAATCACTCCTATAAAACTCTTTGTCAGAAACACACACACACACACACACACACACACACACACGCACACACACACTTTTAAATGTATGGATTATTCAATTCAAGTTGACTTGAAAATTTAAACAGTGATTTTGCTAATGCAAGACAATCTTTGAAATAAGCAAACACACTAGTCATTGACTACAATTTGACCAAACTAGGTTGTCTCAAAGCTGTGAGATAAATCAGTTCCTTGAAAATCATTACTAAATCTGATGTATAGAATTGCATTTTTAATTTTACAGAATTTAATTTCTTGGTTTAATTACTCTGCATTGCTCAAGTTATAAAAGCAACCTGATGAGTTATTTTTATTTATAGTGCTCCCATTCAAGGTGCTCATAATTATATTTCAGTGCAATGGAAATATGCAATTATCTACAGAGGGTGCCAAAAAATGTATACACATTTTAAGAAAGGAAAAAACTGTATTAAAATTGTAATGTTCAATATATACTGGTAACAAAAGATGAATACAAGTCATGTGTATACATTTTTTGGCACCTCCGGTATTTCAGTGCCTTTAAGTTTTTTGGAAATTAAGCTTTTGCCAAAGGTTAAAGGTTTTAAAGATAAAAACATATTATTTGCTAAGTTGATGAATAAGGAAATTTGCACATATTACAAAATCATTACAAATGGATGAAGTTATAATTCCTATTTGGCAAAGGCATTCCGTTTCAGAATCATTAAATATTTATTGAGTACCTTCTGTGTGCCATGCAATTTCACAGGATACCTTCATTTAGTGCTCATAAATGTATACATTTGATGTTTTTAATAATACAAAAGAAAGTCTTCTCTTATTTAGTAGGCACCTTGTTAGCACTGTAACTATCAGCCTAATTAACAAATGTAACTAGCATAAAGATTCATTTCAGATTCTTTAACTTGGTTTGGAAGACCTTCCTTCCATGGCTTCCCCTTGAACCCCACTCTGATCACTCCCCTGGGCACATCCCCTGTGACAGCTGTTCTGACTGTGTTTCAATTCCTCAAAACGCCTTACTCTCTTTGGCTTTTGGTCTTCTCTCATGCTTGTCCCTCTGCCTTCTTGATCTCCATTCCTGCCCTTATGCTGTCACCTTTTTACTGAACCTAGTGCAAATTATCTTTCAGGCACCAGCCTAAATGTCATCTTACTCATTTAATGGTGCCCAACAGGTATTTATTAAATACATTATCTGGTCCCACTTGACTAGGTTAGGTGATCTTGCTACGTGTTCTTATAGCCCCTTCAAATTCTATCACATCAACCATACTGTAATTTCTTGTTTAATGTACCTGTCTCCCTTGTAGGATATTTAGCTCAGAAAAGGCCAGGAAATGACTGTGTTTTTTTTCCTTTGAATTCTACCACCTGTCACCAAACTTCTCTGTAATTGATGCTGATAAACACATGGGTAAATGAATATTTGAACAAATCAGACTCATCGTGGATCACAAAATACTTTAACATGCAGTCTAGAAGAGGCAAGGAAGCAGAAGGGCAGAGACCCCAACTTGTTACAAATAACACAGCATATCAGCTGAGGATCAGCTGAGGGTGCGGAGACTGTCAGAGCTTGTGCAGAAGCTGTATCCTTATGTCATGTGAGCGTGGTGTGACCACTTGGCTCTTCAGAGGGAAAGACCTTAACATTTTACTGAATATGCATATGCCACATCACTTCAAAGCTGAGGCATCAAATGGTTTTCATGTTGAAAGAAGTCCCAGCCAAGTATTAGCAGTCTGAACGGTCATTTTATTTTGTGTCCATGGCACAGCAGCTCAGGGGCTGCTGAAAATGCTCTGGTTGCTTCGCACAGTTGATCTTTCTGCCTGGAAGTTATGCCAGTCCGTGTTCAGAGGGCGTATTTTTTACACTAATGAAATCAAGTATTGTAGAGGGTCCTCCGGCAAGAAACGACCTATGCAATGATGGAAACATAGCAATGAAAGATACATATGCAAAAGAAGTAATTGTCGATTTGGTAACTATAATTTCCCTCTTGGTTTAAATGAGATTTTCCTGGCTCATTCAATCAGCATGTGAACCAGCGCCTGGGTGATGGCATGACCAGGCTGCTCTGCGCTGACTGCACATGGTTCTCCTCATTCTTAAACATTCTTTTCATTCCTACCGTCCCCGCATTCCTCATGCCAAACACTTTCTTTAAATCCAGTTGTTTTTGTCAACATTTTTAAGAATAACAAATCATATCCTATAGATTGTCAAATTTATTTACAACAGACTTCATAAAAGGTATCTCAGGTTGGGGGAAGTATAGATGAAGGAGGAAACTGCTAACAACTTATCCGAAGGATAGTTAATCAAATTAAATTGGGTTTTGTGAGGAGCCCCATCAAGTGATGCTGAGCAAGGCATCACTTTCCATCAGTGGCTGCGGGCAGTGAGCACATCATAGAAAACGTACCTACTGGTGAGAGCTCAGGAAGAGAACCCCACCTATCATTTTCATTTCCTTATGAAAATCAGCTGTTGATGCTTTGAGGAACAGAATACCCATTAGAACATTTGGGGCATGAAGATAATTTATGGAGTGAAGAAACAAAAATATCATCATCAAGTCTGTTGCTTACAGCAAATTAGCAGGTGGCCCAGAGAAAGAGAGCTGACGAACATCGTGCATTCGTGAGCCTCATTCCCCAAGGTGCAACAAGAAAACATGTTCGTCACTGAAAGCAGGCACAGCTTCTGGACATTTTGGCACATATTTATTTTTTAAAAGTGTGGAAATAACCCTTGCTTTAAGATGAATCAGGGCTGAAGCTGGGTAATGATTTTTCTCTCTGATTTAGGTTACCTTTAACTCTCAATTCAAAACTGTATGATATTACTAGAAATATAACAGAAATTAAACAATGATTCCCATACGTTTTCTGATAGGTATAAATAAAACCACTTGACCTTTATGAATGACAATTCAAAGAGGTTTACAGGTGATTTGATCACCTTGGCAACTGACATAAATGAAATGCAAGGAGGGATTTATATTGCCAAATTGGACAAGGTAGACTTCTGACTTTGCATGAAGTGTTCTGTAAATTGTTGTTTTCTTACTCTGCTCTCCAGATTCCTCAACCCAGGATCTCTGTTGGATTAACCTTCTCTGGGTGGGAAAAGATTGATGAAATGGAGTGAATGATTTAGTGTAAAAGATGAGCATGGGTGAGCAGAAAGACTTCAAATTGACTTGCATTATCAGAAGCCAAAAATGATAAATCTACAATAATTAAAACAGTGTGATGCCGGCATAAACAGATCAATGAAACCATTTGCTTAGTTCTTAAAGAGACTGATGTGATGTATATAATAAAATGAACAGGAATAGGTTATTCAAAAAAATCACTGAGGTAATTAGTTATATAGACAAGCACACACACACATACACACACACACACACACACACACACAACCCTTTGAATTTTTATCAGACCTCAAATTAAAAAATATTTTGACCTACTTTAAAATTTATAATTATAGTTATACTTAAACCACAGCTATCTCAAAAAATCTACAAATATTTTAGGCTAGTAAATAGATAAAGCAGGTATTTCTAATATTTAAAAAATCTCCAAGAGCAATAATAAATGTTAGTATACTTAGTCCCTCAAAATATGTCTTCTGTACATCAAAGGCACTGTGAAAATTAAAGATAAAATGATGAACTAAGAAAAACATCACATTTATGACAAAAAAAAATCACATAAGATGAAAAACATTACATTAATACTTAATGGAGAGATATTTAACATATACATTTGTCATACAAATCTTCAGAAAAAAAACCAGTAAAAGCAAAATAAAATAAAATAGGAAAATGATGTGAATGGATAATTTAAGGGAAAATGAAATACTAATAATTACTAAACTTAAGATAAATTAACCAGTCACAAAAATATATCACTTAGATACCAGGCTGTATATATAAAACGAACAGTCGAAATCTTTCTGCAGATTGAGGACATCGAGAGGCAGAGAAGGACGGAGTGTACTTACGAACCTGGCTCCGTCCTTGCCTACTCACCTGGTTTGATTGTGCCCTTCCATTGGCCACAGCTCTTGCCAACTGTCACTCTCTATTTAGCCACTTCCTCAGATTTCTGACAACAACTCCCCTGTAGAAGAGGTGGCACAGCTTTCCTATGTGGCTAGCCTCAGATACTGTACCAAGCTCTGTTGGTGGTCCTTACCATTTCCCTACATCTTTGTAAGGAGTGCCTCATTACCCTACTGAGTTTTAGTATCCGTTTCCTATTAGGATATATCAGGAGAAATAGGAAAACTTTTTGTTGTTGTTATTACAGGAGCTTGACATTACCCTCCGGAAATCATATTTTGGAATAGATTCCAATTTGAGCTTCTGCACAGACTCTATAAACTGACCTGTAAAATTTTAAATGAATATTAATTTAAAAATTGAATGAACAAAGAGTTTTATTTTCCATTACATCAATTTCTTTTTGATACAAACAATGGAAAAGGAGTTTTTATTATTCATTACTTAGAGTTTGTATTAATTTTCAATTATTAAAATTTTAATCAAAAAGCATTGCTAATTCAGAAGATATATTTTATCTTTAAATAGAAACAAAGTAACACTAAGCATTGTTTATGTGTATCGGGAAATTAACTTTTTATTTGCTTTCACTAACACACCAGAACAAAGATAAAATCCACTAAGTGACTGGACACTACAACTGTGACAGAGGAGAGGACCATTAAACTGGGAATGTTGTAAAAACACTTCAGTACCACAAAAATGAACAAGAAAAATATGAAGTCAGCATACATCAATTGACAGAAGTTCCACCTGGAAAAATAATCATAAAACAGATGTAAACTGTATAATAACAGTTAAATGGAATTAAATATACTCATGAAAGCACTTAACAATATGAAAAACTACCTTGATTCATAAATTCAGAAGCTAAGAATAGAAGTGCACAGCAACGTACACAACCCAGGAAGAGAGTTAATTGAACAACGGAAAAAATTGGAAGCAAAAGACAAAATGATGTCAGAAATAGGTAACAAATTACAAGATGTCTGAGGAAGAATAGACTGAAATTAAATTTAAGTATGGACATTGAAGAAAGGCAGGAGAGCAACCAAAAGAATAAAAATGAGATTTGAAAAAAGAGTAAATATGGGTAAAATGGAAAGTAGTGGAAATGGAAGACAGGAAAAGAAGGCAGAACATTCATATTGTTTTAGCTCCTGAAGAATAAAACAAAACAATGGAACAGGAATAATATTTAAAATTCTAACCTAAGAAAACTTTCCACACTTCTACTCATACACGCAGCCTAATGTTTTGTATATATGCGTGTATGTATACACACACGTACACACACATACACACATACACACACACACATGCATGCACACCACGTATCTTCTAAAGTCAGTATCATCTTGTTTAATGAGAAACAGTAGTAACATTTCCACTAAGAAAAGGCAGGTGTGCCCACAATCTCTGCTACTAATCAGCACTTTACTGTAAATATTAATTTATGTAACTGATGAAAAGAAATAAATTAGAGGCATAAGAATAGGTAAAGTAGGAAAAGAAGAAGTAAAACTATCTTTTTCCCCCCAGTTGATAAACGTATATCTGGAAAACTCTAAAGAATCAATGATGAAATTAACAAAAACCCAATACATATTAGGATATATAATTAACACACAAAAATTATTAGATCCAGTTACAGGACTAATTGAGGAAAAGTTTGAAATGTTTCTGAAGGACACAAAATTAGACTTGAACAAATGGAAAAACATCCCCTGCTCTTAGATAGGGTAACTGAACTTTATAAAGCTGTCAGTACTGTCCAAGTTATTTTCTAAATTGTAACTCAGTACCTGCCAAAAAGAAAAATAACAGTAATTATTTTTCATGGAGTTAGACTAATGAGCACTCAACTTCATATAAAAACGGAAACTGTAAGTATAGCAATGAAAATAATGAAAAACTATGAGGGGGATAAGCCCTACCAGATATTACTATAAGTTTTCTTTTCTTTTTTTTTTTTTTTATAAGTTTTCTATAATTCAAATAGTTTGGCACTGGTGTTTAGATAGACAAATAGAGTTGTTCAATAGAATAGAAAGTCAAGAAATAGACCCAAATACATATGAAAATTCAGGATACAATAACGGCAGCAGATGAACTTTAAAATAAATTGTGCTTTAAAACTGAGGGACATTTATAAAAAGATAAAATTAATTCCATAATAAAGTGGAATGTATTATTTCCCTAGAGAATGAACCCAAATAGCAAACGAAATAAATTATAATTTCTCATAAAATGTAATTTAGAAAATGTCACAAAAGAAAGAGAATGATGTAGCTTATTGATAAATGTTACAGAAGGTCAAGCAGTAAACATGGGTATGTAACATTATAAACACTATATCATAGACACACAAATGCATTCATAAATTCAAGCATAGGTAAATGAGAGGAGAGAAAAGATTCTTACTGTAGAATCTATGTAATAAATGTAGAAGGAATAATTGTCTTAAAAAGTCATCAAGTTTCAACCATCGCAGTTATAATTTATTCAGGCAATAGAGATCAATTGAGGCTAAAACTAGAGGGTGAAAGTTAGATGAGAAACAGGATATATTTACATGGTTTCAAAATATCTCCATCAGAAGTGCTCGGTAAATTACAGAAAGAAAAAGGCTAACTTTACAACAGGTGAGAAACCTGGTAGACGTCACCCTAAGCAAATGGTCAAAGTTAACTGCACCAGTGTAGAGAAAAACCAACATCATTCAATTCATGATATTTTGCACTTAGTAGGACAGCATCACTTCTGTGGTATTTCTGTTATAAGTGCATAACTTTAATCTAATTATATGGAAACATCGGACAAACCCAGGTTGAGGGACCTTATACAAAATAACTGGCCTAACAGAGGACCTGAATAGACATTTCTCCAGAGAGGACATACAGATAGCTAATAGACATATGAAAAGATGCTCAGCATCACTAATCATCAGGGAAATGCAAATCAAAACCACAATGAGATACCACCTCACAACTGTTAGAATGGGTATTATCAACAAGACAAGTAATAACAAGTGTTGGAGTAATGGTAGAGAAAAAGGAACCCTTATACACTGCTGGTGGGAATGTAAACTGGTACAGCCACTACGGAAAACAGTATAGTGGTTCCACAAAAAGTGAAGAATAGAATTACCGTACGACCCAGCAATCCCTCTTCTGGGTATCTACCCCAAAATTGTGAAAACATTTATCTATAAAGATATATGTACCCCTATGTTCATTGCAGCATTATTCACAGTGACCAAGACTTGGAAACAACCTAAGTGTCCTTTAATAGATGATTGCATAAAGAAGATGTGGTACATATATACAATGGAATATTACTCAGCCATAAGAAAAGATGAAATACTGCCATTTTTGACAACATGGATGGATCTTGAGATTATCATACTTAGTGAAATAAGTCAGACAGAAAAACTTGAGAACCACATGACTTCACTCATATGTGAGATATAAAACTGAGAGCAACAAGCGAACAAGACAAACAAAGAAACAAAAACTCATAGACACAGACAAGTTAGTGGTTACCAGAAGGAAAGGGGGAAGGAGGGTTGTAGAAGAGGGAAAGGGGGGTCAGGTATATGGTGATGTAAGTAGAACTGACTCAGTGGTGAGCACACAATGCAATATATAGATGATGTATTATTGAAATATACACTTGAAACCTACATAATTTTACTAACCAATGATGTCACCCCAGTAAATTTTATAAAAAATAAGTGATTTGTTGTTCCTCTGCAACTCATGTTTTATTGAATGCCGTGTGTGTGTGTGTGTGTGTGTGTGTGTGTGCATGTGTATGTGTGTGTATGTGTGTATTAGGTTGGTGCAAAAGTAATTGTGGTTTAAAAGGTTAATAATTGCAAAAACTGCAATTTTGCACTAACCTAAAAATTATAAAATTATAAAAATTATATATATAATTTTTTTTTTGCTAATTCTGACAACTCCACCTACTACCATTAATTTGGATGGTTGTTTGCCTTTGCAAATATGAAATATTAGGTGATGTGATGAACAATCTGTAATATTCTTACATATTCTCTGGCATTTAAAATTATTTCAAAACAAAAAGTTATAAAAATCTATGTTCCTAAATTCCTAATTTCTGTGAGCTCATTAATATGTTTTATAGGAGGCAGAAATTAAGTAGGTAAAATTTTGAGGTTTCTCCATAAAAAGATATATTTACATATATTTTTATAATTCAAATAACCATATTAGTTAATAATTACTATACCTATCATATTGAGGGTGAATAAGGCTAATTAATTTCTCCAAGGTATTACAATTTAGCAAGATCCCTATAGTATATTGCCAAAGGTAATCTTATGAATACAATAAATCAAATATCAAAGATAGTTCCATGAGTTGATTTTCTTCACTCTTCCACTCATCAATATAACCCACAATTATTAAAATCTTATTAGGAACTGTGTCAATTAATAAATTAAATATTAAAGGTATAAACAGTGAGTTTATGAATCTATAATAATTATTAAGAGACTTTTCCACCTAAATTTACTGGATTAAGATTCATAAACTGCATATCAACAGAATAGAAATCAAGCAAAATTACCAAATAAAAACTTTTCAGAAGTACTTCTCACAGGCTAGTTAATACCAAATAAAATGGAATATGAAGAATTTATATAATCTAGATTTAAGTAGAAATTAATATGGGTATCTCATTCTTTATAAAATCATGTTAAATAATCATTTTGTTCTCAGAGAATATACTACATACTGCTTCAACTCTTAAATCCTCATTTGTAACTCTAAAAGTCAGATATTTGCCTGTGGTGAGAAATCCAGTCTGCTAATTACTACTATTAATTTGATGGTGACTTTGCCTTTGTAAATATGAAATATTAGCAGATGTGACAAACAATGCATTTTGAATCTAAAACAACAAACACATAAATGTTTTTTACAGTTTTATTTAAATATGCCTATAAACCCAAATGTCTTTATATAAATTTGTAAGCAAGTATAGTTTTTCTCCATGTCTCTTCTTTTTATGTAGATATTTATATATACACATTCTGTCTCCCACAGGGTAATGTAGTAACTTTCTTTCAAAACATTTTCAAAGGTTCAAAAAAAATTGATATATTTAACTTCCCTTTAAGAATGAAGTTACACTTTAAAATTAAGAATCAACTGATTTTTTAACTGAGGTACATCAGACTTCACTCAAAAGAAAATTTTTTTAGAGAGAGGCCTTGGCAGACATCCTTTAAGGTGGCTCCGCATAATCCCTCCCTCCCAGTGTTCATGTTTCTGTGTGATTCCCTCCCCTCACATGTGAGTATGACCTGTGACTTGCTTCTAAGCAACAGAATATGACAAAGGTGATGGATGTAATGTCATCCTTTCGTGATTATATTATATTCTCTAGATGCCATCTTGCTAGTTCTAGAGGCTATCCTTGTTGGCTGATGAAATATACCAACACACTGGTAAAGTCAAAAAGTTGTGGGTAGCCTCTAGGAACCGTGGGCAGCTTCTAGGAGATGGGAGCAGCCTCCATCTTACAGCCAGTAAGAAATCCAGGTCTTCAGTTCTACAGACATAAGGAAATTAACTCTGTGTATGATCTGTGTGAGAATGGAAGTAGATTCTTTCCCATCCTAGCTGTCAGATGAGAATGCAGCCCAGTTGATACCTTGAATTCAGCTTTGTGAAACACTGAGAGCAGAAAACACAGCTAAACTGACCTACAGAAACTATGAGATAATAAATGTGTGTGTGTTTAACTGCTGATTTTGTTGTGATGTGTTATCTAGCAATAGACAACTAATATAGATAACTTTTTTCATTTTCTGTAATGTTCCCCAAAAAGTTTTGAAATTAGAGAATGTCAGTATGGCTAAAATGAAAATAAAACAGATTTTAGCTGTAAACTATCAATCTGAAAATTTTTTGGATTTTAAAAATATTTAGGACAATTAAAGAGATTTTGGTTAATTAGATTTCTGTTAAAAGATTAGGCAAAAGCTTTTTTTCTAAAAAGAGACAGCTCATTCTAAAATAATTCTAAAGAAGGCTTAACTTCTTAATAATAATATTGGGAAAACTGTGAAATTAATTTTCAAACACTAGAGAATTTTACAGCTTCTGATAAGGCTTTAGGCAGAAAGAACTCAAATGAATAAAGTTTAGTATCCATGAACTGCAGATAGGTCTATTGACAGATAATATTCAAAATATAATGGTTATACATCAACAAGACATGTATTTATATCTCACAATTTCTCACTAAAATAATGAGAAAACTTATCAGGAATATGACCTTAATTTTTTTTATTAAAGTTTATTGGGGTGACAATTGTTAGTAAAGTTACATAGATTTTAGGTGTACAATTCTGTATTACACCATCTATAAATCCCATTGTGTGTTCACCACCCAGAGTCAGTTCTCCTTCCATCACCATATATTTGATTCCCTTTACCCTCATCTCCCACCCCTTTCTCCCCTTACCCTCTGGTAACTACTAAACTATTGTCTGTGTCTTTACAATATTTTCTTAGCCTGATTCTATACAGAAGTAAATAATACTGGGGTGGGGGGCAAAAAATGTATACAAGTGGACACTTTGGTCAATGTTGCTCAAGCAGTAGTTCACCATAATCAGAGGTGTCTGGATGCTGATGGTAACCACTTTGAGCACCTCTTGTAATTGCAGAAGTCAGATGTGACTTGTATTCATCTTTTGTTATCGGTATATACTGAGTATTACAATTTTAATAGTTTTTCCCTTTCAACATGTGTATACTTTTTTTTGGCACCCTCTGTAGTTTAATTCAACTAGTCTTGAAAAAATTAGGAAGGGAAAGAGGGTGAAAATTTACAAAAGATTTATATGATGCATTTGTAATGATGCCTCTGTACAAATAATTTCAAGTTCCATTTTGGAAAACAGGAATTTTAACTGGGTCTATTTATGAGATTGTAGGCTTATCTGAAACAATACTGTTCTTAAATATTCTGTCCTACTATCCCTATAAAACAGCAAATATTCTAAAAAATTCAAAATTTTGGAAACTAGTAACTTACAAAATAATATCTATAAGTGTAATGAATTGTCCAAACGACTTGAAATGTAAATTGCATAGATTCATTCATTCATCATTTCATTTGTTTAAAACTACATATTGAGTGCCTATGTATTCATCAGTCTGATGCACATTTAGGTATTGTATCATAATTCCCTTATTCAATACTGAGGTTAGGCCACTAAAATGGAGTTTTACCATTTTAAAACTCCCTCTGGTTAGACCATTGAAAACCTGGTTTGCAAGTGTACTTCATTAGCACAAGCCCAAATGCATTAAGTTTTACTAAGTTGTCTTCCCACTTTTCCCACTGGATTCTTGCCATTTTCTTTTGTTCTTCCCCTCTCCTCCCATCTACTATACAATCTTGGTCATTTTCAAATTTCTAAAAGTATTCTATTTTAATTTTTTAAAATAAAATATTTTGATATTTTATAATGAATGATGTAATCAACCACACACACACCACACACACACACACACACACACACACACACACACACACACACACACACACTGCAGAAAGCAGATGCTTCCAGATTATGGTTGATTCTGTGAAACCATTTGATCAGTGGCCATTTCGCTCAAATCAACAGGCAATTTTCATGGTTCAGAATGTCCTTCTAGTATTTTTCCCAGGCACCCTTTCCAAGTACAGAGCCCTTGAATGCTGTCCATTAAATTTATACCCCAAGGTAAATAGTGAGCTTGTCAAACACAAAACGGACACACCATGCTTCTTGTCACCAGCAGGAGGTCGGAGAGGGGACCTTGTTTCTCGCACAAACACTGAGGTTGTACTGCTCAGCTCTGCAGGAGGGCAAAGGGTCAAGATAGCCACCAACCTCTCAACATCATGTTTTAGTTTTGTAAAATCTTCCTTTTCTTTAGGCTTGAGAAAGTCAAATGCAGCACTTAACCCCATTTCTAAACATTAAGTGCCCAAGTGTGCATGTATATAATGTGCTCTCCCTGCTGGTTCAGGTAAGGAACAGCCATTTAAGAAAAGCTCATTGCCTCTTTATTGTTGGCAAAAGGCACTGTAGTGTTAGTGATGCTTGTGCTAATTTGCTCTCTGATTGTAACACAGGAAAAGCCTCTTCCTGCTGCTGGACAAGTTCATCCTTTCAAAGAATCAAATTTTATTTTGTATTTACCTTGCCAAAATGAGTGAAGAATGAGTAACCACCATCACTGTCATCATCTCTCTGTACATTTCCATTCTGATATCTTGAGTGGCAGTAAAGATGCACTTTGCTATCAGGATGGGTTTTTCATTTCCACCGCTCTGTAAACCCGACCATGGTTTAGAACCAGGGCAATGGAGATCTCATTCTTCAGAGAAGAAAAAGTGCACCCCAAATTTCAGGAAACTGTTCCTGGAGCAAAGATGGTTTTGAAGCCACGGGCTCCTTAGGTTTGGTATATTTAGTTAACACATAAACATTTAGCTCAGGCCACCTGTGCACACCAACTTTCTGCACACAGTAGGACAGTTCTTAATGAGAAGTCCTGGAACTCGGCTCCACATACAAAGGTCAAAACTTTTCTCATCTAGAAACATTTCTCCAAATCAATGGTTCTCCTCTGTTCTCACATGTGTGCAAAGTACACGCATTTCTTAGTAACTTTGCCCCATAAAGTTTTTATAAAAATACATTCATTACCAAAGGGAAAGAATTTTGAAACCCAAAACACTCTGAGAAACATAAGTTTCTCTTCCTGCCCTATTTAGTAGACTTTTACCCCTTTTATGTTTTCCATTAATAACCTATATTATGGTAGACAAACATTAGTGTGGATCAGAATTTCTAAGTTAACATACATTTTAAAGCCATTAGAAAAAGAACAGACTGTGGTTGCTCTTTTTATGAAAATGGAGATTGAAGGCAGCTGTTTTCAAAAGCACTAATGTACTTCAAACAATGATGTAATATCTAATGTACATAAACTTTTTAAGCCTGGTAATATAGAAGACATTTAGATTTATTGTGGAAATATGTCTCAGTTTTATTTCCTGAAAAATACAGACAGAGAGGCATGTGGATTTTTGTTTTCCATTTGGTATCCAAATGTCATGGCCCATAAATAAACTTACATACCCAATTTCTGCGAAAATAAGACCTAGCTGGACCATCAGCTCTAATGCGTATTTTGGAGCAAAAATTAATATAAGACCCGGTCTTATTTTACTGTAATATAAGACCCAGTCTTATCTAACATAATGTAATATAAGACTGGGTCTTATATTAATTTTTGCTCCAAAAGATGCATTAGAGCTTATGGTCCAGCTAGGGTTTTTTTGGGGGAAACATGGTACTACCCAGAACTGGGATAAATTCAGGAATTATCATCTCAGTCTAACAAAATACATAAAAATTATTAAGAATCATTTAAGATCATAAATGGTGTCTCTTTACACTAACTGAATTGAGGATAAATATTGTGCTCAAGTAGGGACTAATTAAACTGTTTTACTCTCAAAGAGCCATCCCTTCTATATTAATTGAGCATCTAATTAATTTTCCAAAGAAGTCGGTGGAAAACAAAGTAGATTAAGCCATAGTCAGTCATCTTGGAGCTTCCCATTTGGAGGGGAAGACTTTAATCATGTCAATATAAGATTTGTCAGTTTCCTGTTGCTGCTGTAACAAATTACTACAAATTTAGTCGCTTAAAGCCACACAAATTTATTAAAGTTCTGGAATTCAGAAGTATACAATTAGGTTGCTGGGCTGTGTTTCTTCCAGAGGCTCTGTTTCCTCCCATTTCTAGCTTCTAGAGTCCTCTTGCATTCCTTGGTTCATGGATCCTATCTCCATCTTCAAAATCAGCATCATAACGTCTTCAGATTTCTCTGTCTCTGCTTTTGCCATCACGTCTCATCCTCTGACAGTACTGCCTTCCTCATGCAATGACCCTTGATCACACTGGGGACACCCAGACAATCCTGGGTAATCTCTGTCTCGATGTCAATATCGTTAACGTAATCACATCTGGAAAGTCCCTTTTAGCTTTTGAACTTTAGCTTTTATTCATTGTTACATTAATTTTAATTTCAAATTAGGTTTGATGTATAGGTGTAAAAAGTTAAGAGTAGCAGAACAAGAATAACATTATAAATAGTTAATATACATACACTTACAGTGCATGGACATTCTTTTTCCTTCAGTTTACTTCTGAATGACTCAAGCCCACAGCAATGACAATAATGATGCCTGCCGTATTGAGGTTAGAGATGACTGGTTCAGGGGACACTTCAGATTGGGGAGAAATGGAGAAATATAGTGTATTGGGGAGAAATACAGTGTATATATAAACACAGAAACAAAGAATGTTGGCAGAAGTTCAAGAAATAGTAGTATAAAACTGGTAGTGTCCTACAAGGCAATAGAACCTTAAGGTTTGGGGGCTATCTTTTCTACTAAACAGAAATCATTGGCAGCTCTAACAGACAAAAATCTATAAGTCAACATGAAACTTCCTAGAGTCAGGATTCTAATACCTGATAAATACTAAGTAAAACAAAGTCACATTTTCCTATTGAATTAACGGTCATCGTTACTTGAGCAGAATAACTTGCTCCTTGGATAGAAACATAATACTGTTGACAGAGCTAATTAAACGTGCTCTGTCCTTCAAACTACCGTGATAAAGAGACCAAAGAGAATATATGGATTATTTGCTTTTTGAGAGTCTTAATTTAGTGATTCACATTTTCCCCCTCGATTTCCTTCCATTTCTAAATTTTGTTTATTGATTCTATCATACCAATTTGATTCATGTCTAAACCTTGAAATCGCCTCAGGGTCTCCACCTTCTCTACCTGTTTAATTACATATAGTTATTGATCGTATCTTGTAGTTCTACTTCTTAAAAGTAATGGAAGCTGGAGATTAATAGTAGCATTTCTCTAACTCAACCTGATGCCATCTATTCTTTTCCAAGCCACCCTCTGTATCAGTTTTCTCTAATCTCGACTAAGACAAAGATAGGGTTATTTTTGGTACTGGTAGTGGTAATATTATTTTTAATGTCAGGTATGAGTTATTGGGGAGAAATTGAAGAGTCAAAGCAGGGTGTATGCACCATACAAATGCTTATAAATTTATAATTTTTGTGCCTGTTCTATAATACTGAAATAAGAGCACATTTGAAATGATAGAGATGTGGTAAAAATAAATCTGCTCCAGTTGATTTCCTTGCATCCTACCCATCTCTGTCTAGAGTGTGCACATTTCCCTTAGGCGATTATAACTCTAAACTGCTGACAACATTATCTTTCCAAAAGAGGTATCTGATGGGGACGTCCCGTTCTCCTATTCAGCATCTTCAAGCACACCCCAAGAATCAAAGTCTCCTGCCCCTAATTCTGCCTTACGTTTTATAATACGGTTCTCTCTGTTTGGAAAGGCCTTTTTCTTGCACATCTTACTCCATAGCCATCTATTCACACTAAACTCTCCCAAGGTAATATATGTTTCTTTATAGCCTTTTTCCATCCTCTTGTTCTACCAAGCTCTGTCTTTCCTATTTCTATATCCAGTTCTACCTTTGTTATAACAATGTGACAGTTGATACTGTGGTGTCACTAGTATTACTTTGCAAACAGTGGATGCTCAATAATGAGATGTCAAATAAATATCTTGTTTGTAAACAGAAACAAACTCATAGATGCAGAGAACAAGCTGATGTTTGCTTGGGGAAAGGAGGTTTAGGGGGTTGGGTGAAAAAAGTGAAGGAATTAAGGAGTACAAATTGGCAGTTACAAAATAGTCACAGGATGAAAAGTACAGCATAGGGAATATAGTCAATAATAATGTAATAATTATATATGGTGTCAGGTGGGTACTAGACTTATCAGGGGATCACTTCGTAAGTTATATAAATGTCTAATCACTATGCTGTACACCTGAAACTAGTATAATATTGAATGCCAGCTGTAATTGAAAAATTAAAAAAAAATATATCGTTTGAGAGCAAAAGAGGCTTGAATTAGTTTCCACTTGAACAAGTACTTTTATATTCACTTGTGATTAAATCCCAGAAATCAACTTTTATGTTTTTTTGGTGATCCTGATTGGGTTGTCATATTTTTGCTCAACTGAGATGGCAACTTGCAGAAATTCATACTATTGGTAGCAGGTGAGTTTCTATAAATGGATTGAGATATATTTAAAGGAAAAGTTCACACAACTCTCAATTCTTTTCTTCAGGAAATAGAAATGAAACATGGCCTCATACTGAATCTAAACTCTCTCTATTGCTGTATTCGAAAATATTATGTTTGAAGCAGTTTAGTAATTTTTAAAGAGCTTTCGTCTATCTCCACTTACATAAAAGAGCAGCCACAACCTTTTTGCTTTTTCTAATGGCTTTAAAATTTAACTTAGACATTCTCATACACTGTCATGCTTTCATATCATGATAAATATTTAATGTTAATGGAAAAGGCATGTACTTTGAACATAAATCTGGGAGAAATCTTTAAAAATAGAGAAAGGAAAAATTTAAGTTTCTATAGGTAATTTATTTCTCAAAATGCTTTCCTACTGCCAATAAATTTGCTTTTAAAAATCTTTATGATGCAAAATTACTAATAAATGTGTGTTTAGCAAAGGAAGTAAGAACAGAGTAAGCACATGCTTTTGAGAAATACCTTTTTACGACTAGAGAAGAACAGTTTTCAGTTCCATTTGTGTCTGGAGCTGATCTGCTACCTGAAAACGTCCCATGTGGGGCTGCCCTAGTGTACAGAGTGTTGGTGACTACAGGGGACATGGGTCATCCATTAGAGGGTTATACGGACTCTTATGATGTCAAGACAAAGTTTCCTCTGGCATCAGTTGCCAAAAAGAACGAGCACACAACTGTTCTTTGAATAATATAATTGACTCCATGATTCTTACGTAACTGAAACATGATGAGGAAGGCCAGCCTTTACCTGGTTTACATAACAGAGGGCATGATTAGACATCACTCAAGATGAAAGGATGGAAATAAACTGGAAAATTTTTATTTGATATAACTGTCGTCATTTGGGGAGGAAAAATTCAGAAGCAAAACAGTACACTTGAAAGTTTGAACTGGCTAACAGTAGGACATGGTGTCCTCATCCAAGAGAAGATGAGTACTGAGATGCCCTATTGTATTTGCCTGCATCAAGAAGATAACAAGCATTTCTTCAGTGCCTGTTGTGGCTTACTGACATCACCGAGGATACATACATGTGACCTTGGAAATGTCATGACTAGAAACGGGGCCCCGTTCTGCTTGGTACTGATACTGAAATACATTGGAGTAATTAAATGCACGATGTTAGGGAGATTTGAGGGCCTTTCTTCCTCCTTCATTCTCATGCAGATCTGAACATCATTCTGTCAGTGTCAGCCTAAGCACCAAGGGCTGAATGGCCACCTCTTCTCTACCTCTGCTCCTGGGTACCAGGAGCTCATTTCATGAACTTCATAGTGCATTTGTTTTGGTCCTCACAAATTTATAGTGTGCCTTGGGATATAAATTCAATTGACTATCGTTTCAGGCTTTGTCATCAGAAAGGTCACTGGAGGAAAATACATAGGGAAATTCTGAAGTATGAAACTTGTCATTTAATCTGAGCTTTTCATTTAAGTGAGGTTTTATTCTTAGGTTCAGTTTCACTGTGCTGTGCCAAAGGCCACTGTAAAACTTGATGGAGAAATATATATTTTGAAAAAAACGATATAGCCTTGCAGTGTAATTCTAATTATATTCAATATAATGGTAATGTTAAGGTATATTTTGAAGGCAGGCCAAGAGTCCTTTTTGCTTTACTCCTTGGCAACTGGGATTGTGAAGCTACTGAAGTTGAATGACATTTAGAATTACGTACTGACTACTTACTATGCATTGGATGCTAAATTCACTGTCCTGGCTGGTATAAAAAAATGTTTTACATATGCACTTTAAAGATTACTTGCATTTCAGATCATAGGAAAGGAAGATCTATAATTGGAAATGTGTTTTTCTTGGACCACCTTTCATTTTTGTTTATATAATATGTATTTATATTTTATAAATTATTTCTGTTTAGTCTACGGGTGGCGTTTTCCTTCATGATCATTTTCTAAAATGTATGCAAAATTGTTGTCTGTATTTAGTCTCCCTCCTTTTCTTCTATAATTGCTTTACTTACATTGTTCAATAATCCTTCTTTCCATGGGTAACTCGTAGAAATAGAAGCAAATATTAGTTTGCTGTCTTCAAAGAAAAGTTAACACAACAGCTTCAAGTTATATTCACTGATTCATATGTTCATTGTTTTTATTTTTCAACAAATATTGAGTGCTTCTTGCATATGTATAATTTACGGGGTGCTAGGAAGAATTAAAATATGTGATACATACCAGCTTTTAAAAAACACCTGAGGAATGTAGACACACAGTCCAGGATTTGACTACAATTTGAATAACAGGGACAGAAAATAAGAGGTAAACAGTATTTTTTTTTTTTTTTTAAAGGAGAAGGTAGACTATGGAAAAGACTTTTTCACAGACTAATGGAAAAGATTCATAAAAGACAGGAAACTGATATAAGAGTTGAAGAATGAGGAGAATTTGGATGAGTCAGAAGTCAAGTGGAAGGAATTAAGGAAATGGGATCAGCAGGAGCCAAGACAGAATTAGTAGTAAAATGGGCAACAGCTCAGCAGGAGCCAAGAAGAGGGTTTGTGTGGGAGGAAGGAGGAGTTATACAAATGGAAAGAAGATTGGAGCTGATTTCTAGCTCTGTCACTCATTTTGGGAAAGCCATCGTCCTAAAGGATGGTGGTGCAGGACACTTCAGTTTTCTATTGTAACAAAGCCAGCAAAACCCTTGGTGCTTTTGTAGTAGATAATGGCCACTTGATAAATTCTGAGAAATCACATTATGTTTTCTTAAATAGATTTTTCAACACTGAAACTAATGGGGGTGGGGGGATGGGGAGCCTAGCGTTATGCTCAGATACTTTTCCTATCATTGCTTTAATCATTTTTAAAGAACTACTAATTGTTGCCTCAATCAAGATTTGCTAAAGCAAGAATGGGTTATGCGACACCTAATTGTTCTTCCCTCTCTTTTATATTATTCACATAACAATTATATTAAAACCTTAATTTTAATTGTAAAAATGAGTCATTTTATATTTCTCATATTCAAAAATGAAACTCAAAATGTTATTCTGACATGCTCTTTTCCTTTTATTTATCTTTAAAAAGTTACACTTAATTCTTGCTTTAAAAAAATGCAACAAAGTTGATACATATATGATGTATCATATATGTATCAACTTTGCTGCAATATATATGCAACTTTGCTGCATGTATCATATATGTATCAACTTTGCTGCATTTAATATATATATATATATATATATATATATATTTGTTATTCAACGGTAGGAGTTCCTTGTATATTTTAGAAATGAACCCTTATCAGTATATGGTTTGCAAATATTTTCTCCCATTCTGTAGGTTACATTTTCACTCCATTGATTTTTCACTTTGCTGTGCAGAAGCTTTTTAGTTTGATGTAGTCTGGCTTGTCTAATTTCAGTTATTACGTTTAATCCATTTTGAGTTGATTTTTGTGTATAGTGTAAGATAAGATTTTTTGCATGTGGCTATCCAATTTTTCCAATATAATTTATTGAAGTCACTATCCTATCCTAATTGTGTGTTCCTGGCACCCTTGTCAAAGATAAGTTGATTGTATGTGTGGTTTTATTTCTGGGCTGTCCATTCTGTTCCATTGGTCTATATGTCTGCCTTTGTGCCAGTACCATACTGTTTTGATTACTGCAGCTTTACAATATGTTTTGAAACCAGAAGTGTGAAGCCTTCGGTTTTGTTCTTCTTTCTCAAGGTTTTTGGGGTAGTTGAGGTTTTTCATGGTTTCACATGAATTTTAGATTTTTTTTTTTCTACTTCTGTAAAAAAATTCCACTGGGATTTTAATAGGAATTACATTGAATCTGTAGATTGCTTTGGCAGTATGGACATTTTAACAATATTGAGTTTTCCAGTCCATGAACATGGGATGCCTTTTCATTTATTTGTGTCTTCTTTAATTTCTTTCAGCAATGTTCTATAGTTTTCAGTGTTGAAGTCTTTTTTCCTCCTTGGTTAATTTTATTTCTAAGTGTTTTATTCTTTTTGATGCTATTGTAAATGGGATTATTTCCTTAACTTCCTTTTCAGATATGTCATTGTTAGTATATAAAAACACAACTGATTTTTCTATGGCTATATAATTTTTTACTTTAAAAAATGTTTTGAGGTATAGAATCAAAAGATGAAAATCCAAAAATTTCAAAGACTAGGTGGGAGAGGTGGTGGGG
Source organism: Rhinolophus sinicus (assembly GCF_057876585.1). Classification (NCBI taxonomy): domain Eukaryota; kingdom Metazoa; phylum Chordata; class Mammalia; order Chiroptera; family Rhinolophidae; genus Rhinolophus; species Rhinolophus sinicus. The sequence goes on along the minus strand of NC_142508.1, from coordinate 59,470,175 downwards.
GAGATGAGTTATGGCAGAAAATCAGTGGAGATATGGGACTCTAACAGAGTAATGTAAACTGCAGTGTCATGGATAATCAGATTCAGGCTTCAGCAGTGAGTTCATCCATCTTCCTTGCGTACCTGCCATCTACTATGTGATGGGCACTGTGGTGAGCATTGGAAACACAATAGTGAAAGTCCAAGGGTGGGAAGTAAAACGAGTATCTGAATCTTTCAGGGACCAGAGAGAATTTTAGTACAGCTGCAATACAGAGTGTTAGGTCAAGGCAATAAATGATTTCAATAAGACAGGGGTTGATACTGCCACGTTCTGAAGAAATTTTAATTAAATTAAGGGAGAATGGTCACTCTATTAGTAATAAAGCAGGCATTGGTGATATTGACAAAGGAAGTTTCCGTGGATTTATTTTGGAGACAGGATTTATTTTGGAGAAGCTATATTACAGGGATGCGGCCAGTAAATGAAAGGAGAGGAAATAAATGGAGAATTGAGCTCAGATCAAATTAAGACTTTAGTGCCCATAAGCATAAAGACAACACAGCCCACTCTCTTAAAGGTTATTCTAAATACAACTGTATTTTTCAAAAAAGACACAACATTTACATGGATTCTGGAGTTGAAACAGCTTTCTTATACATCGTCTAATTGTACAGTTCTGCATGAATACTTTGTAATGGACTCTTTGGTATCTGTGCTTTTGCTTAGCTGATGCCACACTAATCTCTGCTTAGCACGTGTGTGGTGGTGCGGCACTGATGGGGACTCATTTCAGGGAACTGGACATTCAAGGAGAGGAATTAGGTAGATTGAAAGTCACCCCAATAAATTGAATAAAAGAAAGGGAGTTGGGAAATCAAGACTCAACTTGCGGGGGAAGCAAGGTGTTATTTTGTTTTTCATTTGGGGATTGCTCAAGAATATCTAAATATTGAAGGAATGCAATCTGTAAAAAGAGAACATTTGCATATGCATAGGACACAATTGGTGAAGCAATGTTTGCTGAAAAGTTGGAAAGGATAAGAGTGGGAGCAGAAATAAAAGGATTAGCATTAGTCACCAAAGCAGCACACTCTCCATAGGAAGTATAACGGGAACCACCAGATGTCCACCTGGAATATAGTGCGTTCAAGGTAAATCAACATAATGCAAAAAGATAGTGTCCAGTGGTTTAACATGTACATGTTCCTACTTAATTCACAGAGGTGTACTTTGTGTAAACTGTGAAATACATACATGTGTATTCATTTATTTTTAGTGAAGCACATTATGTTTTGAGCATTAGATCGGAGAAATCAGTTGAATGAGAGCTTATGTAGTGTTTACTTGGAAAATTTAAAATAATAGCTAGCAATTTCTAATGCTCCCATGTACCAGATACTCTGCCAAGTACTTTACAAGCATCATCTTATTTAATTTTCATAACAAACTATGGGCTAGTGACTATCGATATTGCCCAGGGTCATGTAGCCAGAATATAAACCAAGATTTGGTTGTAAAGCCCCTGCTCTTTTCTGTAGTGACTTACTGTTTTCTATCATTTGCCATGTTTAAAGTAAGATTGAACATGCAAAGATTATTCCTATAACCAGATCTGTTATCACTGTGGATCACCGACTGAGGTGCAGCTAGATTGGATCACAAAAGTAGATGATCAATCGGAATTCAAAAAAGGTTTGGTCACTCATTATCGAAACTCAGTAACTAAGCTGCAGCATTAGTTGAAGGGATGTTTTTTAAGCAACTGATATAGATCAGTTTAAAGTGAACTTTTCATGGTGAGTGACAGGTAAATAATAAAGTGATACCTACCACAAAAATATCTGCTGAAACTCGTGAAGAAGACTGTTTAAAAGCAGCTAGGCAAAAACTCAAAGACATATCCATGGTGTCATGGACCCAAGACTCTGTGAGCCCTGAGGCTGTCACTGCAGGAGTGGTTCTCTAGCTTCCCTTTTGCCTCCTTCTGGTCCATCTCTCCGCTCTCTTCCTGCTCTCTGCTCTCTTCCTGTCCACTCAACACCCACTCTGGAGTTGTATTCCATTGTCCTCTCCACTTTGTCCACTGTATGCTCTAAAATCTATACTCCTCTTGCACGGATATGCCTGCATCTCAGGAGTGATTTCAATTCAACTTTCATCTGGGAAGACTACTGTATGTGATTTTATTTAGGCACATAACATTTCTGGGAAAGACGACCTATTTCATTCAAAAGGACGACCATTTTCATTTTCTAGGTGAGAAAATTGAAACTGAGAGTGATTTTTCCCTGGTCCAACCCAGAATAACTAGTGTTGATGGGGCTTAAATTCCTGCTTCCTAATGCCAAGTATCATAGTCTTCTACAGGATAGTACTATCTGGATCTAGAATTCTCCCAAGATAGTTTGGTAGCACAATGTAAATTGCTTTGTGGATCTCATTCAGATCATAATTCTTAGGTTTGATAGGTAAAGATGCTGCACTGTTAAGAATGATGAAAATAATGTGTGAATATAGGTAAAGGCACAGATGGTTGCTGAAAATTATAAAATCAAAGTGCCAGGGGTTATGAAGAATCATATTCTGAATGTACACGTTCCGGCTGTTCTCCAAACTACAGAAACTTATGATAAATATATGAATGCATGATGTCCTTGATGTTATTTTTTTATTATCATATTATTACCAAATGCTCTTAGTGTCTGATTTATCACCATAAAAGCTTACTAGATTGCAGTATTGTAAAATACATATAGCAAAATATTCTAATGCAAAACCACTGTGACACAATGAAAAATCATTAATACAATAGCAAATTTCTTTAAGGATGTAAAAGAGCCCATTAGAAGCATTTTGACTGTGCTTTTTGTTGCTGTTTTCTATTTTTACTTTACTTTCTCTACAATTACAAAGAGAAGAAACTACTATTACCACCTACATGAGTAGCTAGAAATGAAAATGAGTGACAGAGAATTCGTTGTCTTTTTTACCCCACATGCAACAGCATACCAGTTTTATGTGACTTCTGTTATTTATTGAATTGTTGTTAAATTTTTTTCTAATAAACAATGCAAAAAAAATTAATTAAAAAGAAACTAATGCACTAATGTTATATAATCTATAAACTTCCAAGTGATCTTTTTCTACATCTTTAAACAAAATCAAATGCCTTTTTTCTTCTTATTAGTTATACTGTAAGTCAGTCACATAGCTCTGCAACAATTCGTAGAAAAAAACATCCCTTTATTTTGAACACGATGAACTAATTGTATGCACCACCTGCCTTCCATTTGAGGCAGCTATGTAGATAACAAGTTTAGAGTCTAAGGCTTCACTTTAAATATTCAACATTCAAAAAGTATATATTAAAGGAAGTTTAAAGTAAGAGAGTCCCTATTAATGCCTTTGTAAAAAGGAAAGGCAAATGTATCAGCTCAGCTATTAATATGTAAACCCTAAGGAAGTTAGTTAACTATAAGAGATTCATTTTTCCACAAACGTAGCATATAGGTTTTTTTTTTTTTCATATAAGGCCAAGCATTTTAATAATACTTGTGACCTTGTATTAGGCAAAGAGTTCTCAGACATGATACCAAAAGTACAATCCATAGAGGAATAAATGACTAAATTTACTCCAAAATGAATTCGAAATTAAAAACTTTTGTGCTTCAAAAGACATCTTTAAGGAATAAAAAGACAAAAAACAGACTGAGGTAAAATATTTATAAATTATATATCTAGCAAATGATTTGTATCAGGAGTATCCAAAGAAATCTTACAACCCAACAATCAAAAAACCCCCTAAACAACTCAGTTTAAAAATTGGAGGAGAGGGGAAATGGGAAGTGATTTGTAATGGATATAAACATTTTGGGGGGATGATGAAATGTTCTAGAATTGGATTACTGTGATGATTGCACAACTCTGTAAATATACTCAAAACCATTGAGTTGCACACTTTTAATTGATAGAGCATATCTTATATAAATAACATTTCAATAAGCTATCAAAAATGGGCAAAACATATGAATAGACATGTCACCAAAAGAGACGTATGAATGGCTAATAAACACAAGAAAAGATGTTCATCATTATTTGTCATTAGGAAATTGCAATTAAAACCACAATGGAATAACACTTCACATTCACTAGCATGGCACTCATCAAAAAGGTAATAATACAAGCATTGGCAAGCATGTGAAGAAAAATGGAAACCTCAGACATTACTAGTGGAAATGTAAAATGACAGATACTCTGGAAAATAATTGGACAATTTTTTAAAAAGTTAAATATGAATATGTCATACAACCCAGCAATTCCATCCTAAGTGTCTATCCAAGAGAAATGAAAAATATGTGTTCAGTAAAGAATTGTATGTAAATGTTCATTGCAGCATTAGTCATCATAGACAAAAGGTAGGAACACTTAAAATTTCCATGGACTGTATATGCAGAACATGATATATCCATATAATGGGCTACTACTAAGTTACAAAAATGAACTAACTACTGATACATACTAAAACACGAATGAACCTCAATACAAACATTTTTGGGGGATGATGAAATGTTCTAGAATTGGATTACTGTGATGAAAAACATTGTGATAACTTATTAAAAATACACTCAAAGGACAATTGTGTGATTCCATTTATATGGAATGTCTAGAAAAGGCAAATCTATATAGACAGAAAGGTTAATGGCTGCCTGAGACTGAGATGGAAACAGTGGCTGAATGCAAATATGCATGAGGAATCTTTTTGAGGTGATGGAAATGTTCTAAACTGGATTGTGCAATGGTTGCACAACTCAAAATGGTTGATGTTTAATGGCATGTAAATGATACTTTGATAAATATGTTTAAAAATACTAAGCAAAAAAAGTAAAAATAAACTGGAAGAATCATTTGGAGAATTAAGGAGTACTAGGAAAATTGTTGATTTTCTCTCTCTCCATGTATTCATATATGACTAATAGTCTTGTATGACTTATGTAGTTATACATACATATATGTATATATATGATTGGGAATATATATGAGGTTTGATGATTAATTTTGTGAACTTGTTGCACCGATGTTGCTAACTGTTTTTGATACTATGAATTTGTACCAACTGGACAAACAGTTAACCAAGTTTACTATTTGGAAGTGCTGAAAATGCTACGTGTAAAAGTTAGATGAAGACGACCTGAACTTTTTGCCACCAATTCATGGCTCTTGCATCACGACAATGCACCAGCTCACACAGCACTGTCTATGAGGGAGTTTTTAGCCAGTAAACAAATAACTGTGTTGGAACACCCTCCCTACTCACCTGATCGGGCCCCAGATGACATCTTTCTTTACCCAAAGATAAAGGAAATATTGAAAGGAAGATATTTTAATGACATTCAGGACATCAAGTGTAATACGATGACAGCTGTGATGGCCATTCCAGAAAAAGAGTTCCAAAATTGCTTTGAAGGGTGGACTAGGTGCTGGCGTCAGTGCATAGCTTCCCAAGGGGAGTACTTCGAAGGTGACCATAGTGATATTAAACAATGAGGAACGTAGCACTTTTTTTTAGGATGAGTTCACAAACTTAATTGTCCAACCTTATATCTGATTGATAGTCTGATGTCAATATGCTATTATTACATTTCTACAGGAATACTACTGGTTAAATAATGGGAAAACTTCTTCAGAATAATTATAAATTACAGTAGGTTCTTTTTAAGGTAATGAAATCAAGAGATCCTATAATATAGTATAGACCACTTACCATCTTTGCCATATGACTTAATGAAGGCTCACTATTGGTAGAATGATCAATTAAACAGCCTCCTGGGGTTCCCTTCAGGGTTTTAAGTTAAGTAATTACTATGCTTAAGAAAAGATGTCTGTTTTTTGAAATGCTGAAGATTGCTCATTTTTCTTTTATTGTTCATTGCTAATGATATGAGGGATAGAAAATGTGAAAGATACTGTATTCAAAACTAAGAATCTTTTCTCTTGAATTATATTTTATTACGGAATTAATACCTGTGAGAAGTTAAGAACAATAGTTAAGGGTTGACCTTTGTAACACAAATATAATTTTGGTGATTTTCCGAGACCTAAGAGGCAGGTTAGCTCTTTGGAAAGATTTAAAAGTCATCACAGGTGGGGAGGAAGGATTTGATGACGAGAGTCCCCACCGTGAGTCATTAGAGAACTCATAGCTGTGGTGCGTGTGCTGTGTAGGTTATGGGAGAGCCCAGTTTGTCTCTCACAAACCATGTTTTTCATTCGCAACCACCCCTCTACCTCTGCCAACCTAACTTTTCAAAAAGTGGAAACAATACACTCTAAGAGGAATATTTCATTATTCCTCTTGGGAGAAGATTCCCATTGTTCCCCGGTGTGACAGAATGGCAATCCTGCATACACACTAGGAATTCATGGTCCACTGAAACACATCCAGGGTGGAGTATTCCAGGTGGTATAATCTCTGCCTCCACATATTAGTGCTTCTTCTGACATCACTTTCTTGTGCTGATGAACTTGCATATTAAGTGCATGTGGATTGGTGTCTTCCTATGATCAAAAATACATATTCCGAAAAAAGGTGATATATAAATGTAGTGAAGGGGTACTCTGTAGTGAAAGGGTACTCCATCAAAATGGGTAGAACATTTATTTTATGGTATTTGCTAGAATTCTGTGAGAACACTTCCTGAGCTAAAACTATTTGGTATGCAATTTTGTGGCAATGTATAATCATACTGTATATACTGTGAGTAGGAATTGCAGATTCAGTTAAATTGCTAGGATAACATTACAGGGCCCATCAGTCACTATGCCTTAATTGCTGAAGGTAACAGCCACCTAAGGCAGAAATAAATTATGCCCAATTGTTAAGGGCAGTTATGTGCCTTATCAGCTGGTCAGCAACAAGAGACTAGAATATATGGACCATTAATCTGTGTGTGAGCAGCTGTTCTAATGTGCCTTCCAGAGAGAAAGTGAGAGACCTGTTGGCTTCCCTTGTCAATCATCAGCAAATTAAAACCTATACTTAAATGGCAGCATCTGTATTGCAGGTCATTTTTAAAAGAAGAATATTATCCTAGATAATAGATCTACTTTACTTTTAAAACCAGTCAAGGCTTCAGAGCCTTTAATCCCTCATACTTCCTCATATGCTGTAACTGAAGCAATTCAGGGAGAAAGACTCAAAACCAGGAGATTCTATAAATCATCATGAACCTTCATTTTCCTGCATTTGCTTGCTTACTTTTGTATTCCATCCTTGATACTAAGAGGATAAGAAACTGATCAAATAGGTCACTAAACAAATATGGATTTTTAAAATGAAGAACAATGGAAAAATATAGGTAAAGAAAAGAGATACAACCAGGGAGGTTAATTGCTAAATTCATTCTCTGAAGCTCTGTATATTTTCTACGTCAAGTTTCAAAGTTACGTTTTAGAAAGTTTACCTCAAACTTACCTGATTTTATGGTAGCAAAGACAAGGATGGAAATGATTCATACTGTCTTTATGATGAAAACAGCCAGATGAGAAGAAAAACGCAATCCTTAATACTGCCACTGGAAAGAAATTCTTCACGAAGAGATCAGTGTGTTACGCGGTGACTCACACAACATCCTTGTCTACGAATACCAAGAGCATCATGTTTTTCTTGTCTTTTTATTTTTTATAACATTACTTAGTCAGAGGATGGCATAGTATCAAAAAGTTGTTAGGTAGAATAATTGGTTCTGGGGAACACTTGGAAGGCAGAGCATGTTCCTAATGAGCTCTAGGGGGAGGGATTGGAAAGAGAACCTTAGTCATGCATATTGGCTGAGTATTACAAGGAACATACGAGCTCAGGGAAGGATTGGCTGTTTTACAAGCAGGAAAAGACCATGCATCACCTAGATAGGAGCTGAGTAGGCACTGGGTGGCTTTATGCTAACCTCCTTGGAGAGAACATGAGTGTTTGCAGTGCTTGTGAGGAAGAGTCAAGTGGGTATTTAGGCATGACAAATGTAGACTGTGGCAGAGACGGGCAAGGTATTTCCCAATCACATTTTCTGTTTCTAGATGTAGGGGGACAGCAACGTGTCCCAGTTTCCCTTGCAAGTCGTTTGGGGTCATGGGTGTAGCTCTGGATGGTGGAATGCGCTAATAGCAGGGGGTAATGATGCATGTTGTAGGCCTTGGCTCCGAGATCATTTGTTCGGATTGCCCATGTCCTTTAAGGTGTGCACAACAGGAAAGAAGACTGGATTTCTGAGAAACTGCATGGGAGGGCGGGGCTCGCCAGCCACTGCACAGCAAACTGTGATGTGAGCTCGAAGGTATTGCCCTGATTAATCCAGTTACTTGTATGAATAGTTGTTTTATTAATGAAGAAATAAATGAGAGGCAGAATTTATCTATCATTTATTTTCATCGTTCTTTAGTCTAACATTTTTTATCACATTTATTTAAGTATAGTGTAATTTCAGACTTATATTAAATTTTCCCTATCTCTGTCATTATCGGAATATTCTTTGCTTTCAGTATTTAGAAGGTACAGGTATATTAAGTGACCTATACAAGTCACAGAGTCCATGCAATTATCTGTTGGGCTTTTTGGTCTTTTTTTTTTTTTTTTTTAAAGTAGGGAGTGATTTGGTAGCTTTTTTCCATTTATTACTTGGTAATTTGTTTAGATTACATATTTTTGACTGGATCAGTTGTGGCTTCATTATATTATAAATATTATATTTATGATTAATATATATTTTCCTAGGTAGCCATCCATTTCATCAAAATTTTCAAGTTTATTGGCAGAAGAGTTAAGTAATGGATTGCCACATGGTTTATGAGTAAACATCTTGACTTGAATGGACTGGTCTCCACCATTTAATATCTGTATGAAATTGATAGGCCACTTGAAATGACTGAAAAACTCCCTGTTCTTCATTTTGTTTATTTTTTAATAGGTAATATTAATACCTATTATATATTTGTTATGATAATTAAGTTCATGTATAAAATCCTTAGAACCCCGTAGGAGGTCAGTGTATAGGAATTAGAGATACTATTCCTCAGTATCTCTAGTGGTTTTCCCGACTTGCATAATTAGTTGTGTTCATTTGCTCTTTCTTCTTTGAAAATGTTTAATTAATTAAAATTTGAGTCATTTCCCTAGTCCCACATCCCCGCATCAATACTCTAGCCAGATGGCAAGCACATCTCTTTCTCACTGCCTGTGGCAAACGGTGGATGGGCAGGGGTGGGATGCAGAGCATTTGGCTTGCCTGGCACTTCCTGTTGTGGATTCCTTTTTGATTACCACTGATCCTTGAATCCTTGAATGGAGAAAGGGCATTCTTTGCGTACAGCAGACCAGAAAAGAAATGGGAAAAGTTAACAAGGGTGAACTAGACTGAAGTTTTGGGATCTTAATAACATAAATTCTTTAGATACGTTGTGGAGAGCAAGCGATTAGAGGGAGGAGAGTTTAAATATTAATGTCTAGGACAATGGGTTTGGATTATTTACATTTAAAAATTAACACATTTAAGCACCAACAGTCTTTGTTGCAGAACCTAAAAACAAAAATCACTAACTTGCCTTAGTTGGTAAGGATACACAAAACAGAGAAAATATTTTAGGAAGCAAGGGTTTTTATACAGATTGGAAAATGAACTCTCTATATTGGTAAAACAATATTATACATTGATTGAACATTTCCAGCCCTGCCATTTATTAACTATATATCTTTAAGCAAGTCCTCTTATAACTCTGAGTCTCAGTCTTGTCATTAAACAGTAAAAATGATATTTTTACTGGGATTTTGAGTCAGTATATAAAACGTACTATAGATGGCACCTAGAGGAGGATAGGAGCTTAATGCATGTGACTACTCTTTCCTTTTATTATTCGTATCTTTTATAGATAGACTCAAGGTGAAAGTAATAAAGAAAACTGAGCTGTGCTATATATTGTAGCAATGCATAAGAAAATAACATAAGTAGTAAACTATTAATGGATTCCAACTGAAATAGGGGCCACAGCATAGACACTGAAAAGGATAAACTATAAAAAACAATTACTATATGGTTACAGGCAGGGTTTTAGTTTACGTTTTTCAGATTCAGAATGTATGATGATGCATAAGACCATTGCTGTCTTAAAGTAAAAAAGCAAAACAAAAAATATCAGTTGAAGTATCTTTTCCATAAGGAAAGAAAATGTACGGAGAGAATACGTTGAATCTTTTTCTAGTGAGCATTCTGAATTGAAAAATTCTGTTATTTGGCAATATTGTATACACATGGAATTTTTCAAAATGACAGCTCTTTTAAATATATAATTGCTAAAACTGTATCATAGGAAACATAGGCATACTGATAAAATTATGAGTGAAATCCTAAAAGGAAAGGGAAATAGGAAATTTAATTGACATCAAATCTATTTTATGATGTCTCAAAAAGAGTACATTTATTTGTTTTCATGCTTTGTCTTTCAGTGAAGTTCTTAAAGCTTTTCCAATCATGAATGGAAAATCTTAGAATTAATTTTGCCTGGCCACAACTTTCACCAAAAAACAAAACAAAACAAAACAGGACCGTTGAGAGCTCTCTTATTTCAGAGTGATGATTCTCTAGTAGAAATATTTCATTCAACAATTCATTAAATTCCTCACAAAAGGATTAAAACAAAATTTATGACAAATAGAGCAATATCATACTGTATATGATGAACTTAAAGCAGGGTTTACAGGAAAAATTTTAACTTAAATACTTATATTATTAAAGAAAAGTAGTCTAAAATCAGTAATCTTAGTTTCTACCTAAGGATCTAGAAAAAGTTCAAATTAAACCCAAAGAAACACAATGGGCTAGTTGAGCAAACAATAGAGAAAAATCAACAAAGTAAAAATTTATTCTTTAAAATAACTAATAAAAATGGAACCTGTAGCAAGAGTGATTTAAGAAAAATTACCAATATCAAAAATGAAAGAATGATATCACTACAGAATCTGCAGATATTAAAAGGATAGTAAGGGACTAAATGGACAAGTCTCTGCCAATAAATACAACTCAGTGAAATGAATAAATACATTGAAAAAAAAAACGTACCAAAACTGACAAAAAAATAGGAAATGAAAATATTCCTATATTTAATAATAAAATTGAATGCATTATCTAAAACCTCCCTCAAGGGATATTGTAGTTACATGTGATTTGATTGAAGAATTCTATTAAACATATGAGGAAGAATTAATGTCAATTTATACAAACTCTTTCAGAAAACACAAAGGAAGGAAACATTTCTGAACTCCTTATATGAAATCACCATAACATGGATACCAAAACCAAATAAACATGTACAAAAGAAAAAATTGAAGCCCAATATCCCTCATGAAAATACATGCAAAAATCCATGACAAAAATATTAGCACATTAAACACATATCTATACACACACACATATATACATGTATACATATATATAAATATATATGTATGTATGTATATACACAGGGTGTAAAAAAATGAATACACATTTTAAGAAAGGAAAAACTATATTAAAATTATGCTGATGATAACCAGTTTGAGCACCTCTTGTATTAATAATTGCAGAAGTCAAACATGATTTGTATTATCACCCCAACTAAAAGTAACTAAAAAACCTACAAATTCTAGGAAGAATAAATTATAGTATTTTTAATTTATGATTTTGTAAATCATAAAATTTATGATTTTACATACCCAGATATTATAGATCATTGAAATGCATGAACTACAGCAATAAAACATGCATGGATCCTTTGAAACATAACATTTACCTGAAAAAGTCATATAATAATATGATGCTATATGAAAAACAAGCACAACTGCACAATGTGTTATTTAAGTACAAGTATGTATGTGAAAATTTTGTTAAGAAACTAGTCAGGAGAATAATACACTTAAAATTATGGATATTGGTTACCTCCCGGGGAGTTAGGCGATAGGATAAGGTAGGAATACACAGTTGATGCAATGGCATTACTAATATTCCATTTCATATATTGTGTAATGGGATCATGAGTGGCCAGTTATTATTATGCTTTATAATTTCCACATCTATGACATGTATTCTTTTGTATGGATCAAATATTATATAGTATCTCTTAAAATGTAAGGAAAAATAAACGTGACTAATACAAATTCTACCATTAAACTATATTTTTTGTGTTTTTTACTACTGAGATAAGAGTAGTAAAATACAAACTGGTTTGTCTACAGTTGCAGTCTATTACTAAGTTAAATTTCAATTTAAAACTTTTCAATGTTCTATAGTTATATTTGGAAATAAGGAAAAATGTGTTTTTTCAGCTGGGCTGGGGAGCTGTATCACTAGATGGTTTTTAAGCTAAGAAAATTATTACTGGAAGAGATATAAATTCTGTGCCATTGGAAATGTCATTTACTCTTAAATATTTGGTGAGTTTGGTTTTAAGTGAAGCTATCACTATTGGCTGGCCATTTTAAGAGAACCAGGAATAAAAGAATCCAGGCACATAGTGAAGAATCCCAGTAGTAACTCCAATGGGCAATACTGGAACATGATCCTCTGTGGGAAGAGAACTCTTAGTAGGAAAAGGTGGACTAGAGTTACGGTCAAGTATTTGAGCAACAGAGATTTTACATAGCTGTTATTATTTCAGGTTATAATGAATGTAAAAAATTATTAATGTTAATGAGATATGTTAAACATTTTCTTATTCTTTAATATAATAATTTTATTTATTTTTTACTTGCTATTTTATTATTAGATTCAGATGTACAAAACAATGTAATAGTTAGACATTTATACCCCTCACAAAGTGATAACTCCCCTCCCCCAATCTACTACCCCTCTGACATCACACACAGCTGTTACATTTCTACTGTCTCTATTCCTTATGCTGTACTACACTTCCTGCGACTATATATATATGTGTATATATATATATATATATATATATATATATATATATATAAAATTATAGTTGACATTCATTATTGTTCAGCTTCAGCTTCAGGTGGTCAGGCACTGTCTGAAATCTAGCATGTATTTTATACCAGTGGTGCATATTAATTTGCACTAGCCACATTTCAAGTCCTCGATAGCCACATGTGGGTACCATATTGGATGCACACATACATCTATAGCATCCTATCACAAGCACCCAAGGTTGAAATACATATTTTTGCAAAAATGTACATTTTTGCAAATGTACAAATGGCTCTTTTCCTCCCTCTTTCTGTTCTTGTTTATTACGATTTCCAGGAAAGATAATTTTAATTAAAGTTAAATGGAAAACAGAATTAAGTAGAGTGTTTAAAAAAATGTTGATCACTTAAACTGCCTATTGAAATTGGAATTTTGAGTCTTATTCCTAAATTTTTAATAGGTCTATTTTCCTGTTTAGAATGTTGTCTAGATGATCTCTTGTTTGTCTCTTATTATTTGAAATTAGATCATAGTGAATGCTGTTAGCAGAGTTTCTGTTCCCACGCAATAATCAAGATACGTAAATTATGGTAATTGACCTGGGATTAGTTCTGTTCCTACTTCTAGTTAATTAGAGACATAGTCATCACAACTAGATAAAAGAAGTAGAACACACTAATTGAACAATTATTTTGAATATTAAAGACTCAGTACGTAATCTTGGATGGGCTATTAAGGATGAAAGTCTACTTTTACTTGAGTTTCAGAAACGTTCACTCAAAATAAATATTCTTAAAAATCAGCTAACAGTCTCATAATTAAAATAACCTGGTTCACTAGCCTCAACAGTATTGAAATAAATAGTTACATGAGATAAATTGTGTACTTAGAATGACTTACCTCTCCCATTTTAACATTTCTGAAAATGAAAGACAGGTGCATGTTTCTAGGTAGTGTCATGAGACAGTAGAGGTAACTCTGCCTTACAAATTTGAATGAAAGTTCAGTTTAATAGGGTAAAGAAAGAATTCTACCTTTCTATTAGGTTGGTGCAAAAGTAATTGCGGTTTTTGTGATTTTTTTTCCCACCTTTTTAACTGCAATTATTTTTGCACCAACCTAATATCTGCCATTGTAACTTCAAAGATAATAGATGTACCACAATTTAACCATTCATCCGTCTGAAAACCATGTGGTTTGTTTTCAGTCTTTGGTTATCCCAAAGAAAGCTGCTATAAACATTTATCTAAGGTTTTGTGTGTGTGTTCTTTCTTCTTTTAGAAATATACATGTAAATTCTGTGGACTTTTGTAATGTGGAGTTTTAATGTTTTATTTTGTTTAAAATTGTAAAGTAAACAAGGTAGGCCAACTCAATAATGTTTTTTGAAGATGTTTAACAAAAATGTGTTTTGGAATCCTCCTTTAAAAGTAGTTTTAGATTTGTCCATGAAATAAATCTGAGCACATCTGAAATGAGAATTTCCTTGAAAGAGAAGAGTGGTGATTCTAGGGGGAAACCTCTGCAGACAAAGGAAATTAGATGGCGGGTGGGGTTCTCCTTGGATCAAGTTGAAATGAAACTCCAGTGGGCTCTCATAGAGCAGGATGGGCACTCTCCCTGAGCAGTCTGTACCCAGGAGAAGGAGGGCAACAGGGAACAAGCCTCTGGCACCCTTACGTTTCCTGGGGGGAAAAGTGAATGAGGAGTTGTTGGCATAGGGCTGATGATTAAATTAATTGATGTCTCTCCTCTTTCCCTGTGGAAGGAAACAGAAAGAGTTAGAAGTGATTGTTCCCACCTTTCAATGATCTCAGAAAGCCAAATACTGTAATGCAAAGTGAATACCATTTTGGATCCCTTCAGAATTACTTAGCGGTGGTTTTGAATACGAGGGAGCTTGTGAAGAACATGTTTCTGTTTGTTCAGCCAAGGGGCAAGACCTTGCTGAGGCAGAGGCGTTAATACGATTTATCAGCAACTCACAGAGACAGAGACATCTTCAGAACTTGGAGTAAAGACAGTAAAATGTTTTCAGAGCCTCTTTTGTGTTGTGAATAAGGTAGGGGCTTCTGAAAAACGACTTGAATAAGACAAAGCATATTTTGTCTGGAAAACAAAATGAAACAGAGATATGGCATATTTTAAAAAGAAAGCAAAGTTAGAAATCACAAATTCCATATAATACCCCCTTGTTTTATATAATATAGCTCTATTTCTACAAACAAGTCAAAGGTTTGAGTACTTCCCTGAACCATAAAGCTGAGCTCATCTCATGATAATAAATCAGGTAGACAGCAGTAAGATTAGGTGTCATCCTTTTCTCATTGAGTTTTGAAGAGGGAGCAATTCCTAGTCCCCCGACCTGTCTGTATGTTCAAGGTAGAGGCTGTAGTCACCCTTCAGAAGTGGGGACTGTTGGGTTTTTGTGTTAAGGTCATTTCAGTCACACAAAAAAATATCTGTTTCTCTCTTTCTGCAAATTAAACACACTCCCTGTTGTGTTGTAATGGATTTCAGTCCTTTGTAATTAAAGATCCAACTGTTCACCTCCTGAAACCAAGAGCTTTTTACCACATTGTTGCTTCATTTATCTCTGGGGAAAGACACTGATCCACCCATTTGCTGCTGGAGTGACACAGCATTCTCAGGATTGCTGGCAGTAACAGCAGTAATAAAAGTAAACAGTAGGCACTTGGGAGGAGAACCATTACCTTAACTCTCTAATGAATTTTTGTTTTTCAAGAGCTTTTCGGTAAAATAGATTTACAATAGAGGAGACGTCAAACTACGATGACTGGCTCTTCAGAGTCTTACCACTGCTCAGAGTGGCTAAAATAGTTCCTCTCAATGTCTTCACCTGGACTAAGTTTCCCTTTCCCAGGATTTCCTTTTGTCGTTCAAAACCGAATTTCGTTTCTTGGCTTATTTTCTTCTCTTTCACTTCTAACTAATTCTGTTTCCACACAACCCATGACAAATTACTCTTTTACTGTGTCCTATTCTGGGTTCCCCAGAAAGCCGAGCCTGGGTTAAGAGGGGGCAGAGGGCATATGTATACTCTGTTACTAAAGGAAGCAGGAGTGAGTGAGACAGGAAGAAAGCAAAGGAGAGAGACTTAAGGTGAGGATGTGTTTTCCTGCCGATGATACTTAGTTTGTTGAGTGTGGCCAGTTGATAGACCCATGACGATAAGCCCCCCAGAAGCTGAATAAATTGCCTTGCAAACAATTTTAGGATTGAGAGAGAAGAACTTATTGAGTGGATCCCAACTCTAATTGTTCAAAGGTTCGCTTTGTGGTCTTACATTTCTGGTGATGTGTGCATGTATGGACAGGTATATCCCGTTGTTTCTCTTGGACACCTCAACAGGAAGGACCATGCAGTAGATCCTGTTAAGGGATGTCTGCAAAAAGCTAGCCAAGACTCATGCAGAGCTGGTTTTCACAACAGCAGTTGAAAGAGAAGACTGTTGAAGGCTAGAGGATCTGAAGTATTACCTACTATGTGCTCAACACACATGGCAGTTGCTTCCTATAAGTTGTTGCCATGCAGAAGCACAGGCAAAACTAGTCCCTGCAATTGAGGAACATTTAAAATAGTCTTAGAAAAATTGTCATGGAAT
This sequence comes from Rhinolophus sinicus, assembly GCF_057876585.1. Taxonomy (NCBI): domain Eukaryota; kingdom Metazoa; phylum Chordata; class Mammalia; order Chiroptera; family Rhinolophidae; genus Rhinolophus; species Rhinolophus sinicus. The sequence goes on along the minus strand of NC_142508.1, from coordinate 59,453,624 downwards.
TATGTTCTTATGTTTCAAGAGATCATTAATTCAGTCCACTGTCAGCAACTAGAAAACAGGGATCATACATCATTCGTTTTGCATTCCCAATATGAAACATAAAATTTGCCACAAAACAGATTCTCAGTACCATTTTTAATAGTAATGAGTATTTATGTATAATTTGCATTCTTAGGAACACTATGATTTACAAATTTAGTCATTAAAAGAATAACTTCAGTGTCCTTTTATGACATTAGTTGATAATGGCATGACCAGTCAAAATTGGAAGTTCAGTCTCTGACATGCTAGAGCCATTTAAGAGGTCTGCTCTTAATATTTGTCATTTCAACTCAGGGATCTCTGGAGACCATAATGTGTCCATTTTCATCTGATTAATCTGACTGTTCAAGCCCCAAAGTCCTAGATGTGGAGAGATGTTACCTAGTATATGAGTTTGAAGGTACTTCCAGTAGCCCAGCTAATAGCCACTCATGCTTATTTGTATTGATGCAGCCTTAGGAAATTTTAGCTAAAATGATTCGCTAAGAACACTAAGCTATTATAGGCAAATAGAGGTTATAAAGTAATCAATTCAATAAGTATGTAAAAGCAATATTATATTGGGCCATGTTTATTTGGCTGTCTTTTATTTTGGCTTTTGCTGCTGAATTTTACTTTAAGGATAGGTGAATTATGTGTAGACTTAGGACATATTTAGCTGTTACATTTTTAAAAATAAACCTCTATTGCCATAGAAATATTAATTTGTAGTCTAGATTAAGGTATAATCAAATGATTTGCATCTGCTTCCAATAAAATTCAAGCAACTGATTTTTTTTCAAATCTAATAACAGACTCTTCAGTTAGATCTTTTAAAATTCTCTTTTGCAAAACACATCTCACATTCATTTAAGGAGATATAAGGATTTTGAAATCATATTCTTTGAATAACATTTAAGATGGACAGCTTTTTGATTTGTTCAGCAGCAGAAATGAAAAAAGCAAATTGTACTTCTACCTTTACATCTAAAGACTTACAATGAGTCCATGAAATCTGTTGAATCTACCCATCCAGTTGATAGGAGGATTACTTTTTTTTAGATTAAATTTATTGGGGTGACAATGGTTAGTAAAATTACATAGGTTTTAAATGTACATTTCTATAATACATCATCTATATATCACATTGTGTGCTCACCACTCAGAGTCAGTTCTCCTTCTATCACCATGTATTTGACCCGATTTACCCTTTTCTACCATCCCCTCTCCCCTCTAACCTCTGGTAACCACTAAACTTTTGTCTGTGTCTATGAGTTTTTGTTTCTTGATTTGTTTGTCTTATTCCTTTGTTGCTTTCAGTTTTATATCCCACATATGAGTGAAGTCATATGGTTCTCGACTTCTTCTGTCTGACTTATTTCACTTAGCATGATAATCTCAAGTCCATCCATGTTGTTGCAAATGGCAGTATTTCATCTTTTCTTATGCAGAATAGTATTCCATTGTGTATATATACCACATCTTCTTTATCCAACCATCTGTTGACGACACTTTGGTTCAGCGAATATTTTTTAAACCACTATACATAATATTACAAATGAAAAAAATCAAATTTATTTTCCTTTTTAATTTACTTTGTCTTGTATTTACTTCGTGAACATCTGTCTTCCCCTGAAGTCAACCTATTTCGGTACATAAACAAATTTTCTGTTCATTGTAGAGTCTCAAAAATCATTTCCCCCACAAAAATAAACCATTTAGTGTCATATTATTTATGGGATATCCATCCACATTGGATTATAGTGCAGTCAGTGTTTTGAAAGAAATATTTTAGGGCTCCAAATGTGAAAAACATATGCTACGAGTAATTGTACTTAGGTGCCATGGAGTGAAATCAATGCCCCCTATTTAACATTTACCAGTGTTTCTTGCTAATAGAAAGTGGCATTAAATCATTTCTCTAGAGAACTTCTGGTTTTTCTTTGATCTGCTGCTCAATCATTTAAATAGACATAGGAAAGCCTTTCTTTCTAGTCTCTACCTAAATTGCTTATAGATAAAAGGAAGCTCCCCATTTCCCAAGCCATGCCTGATGTCATCTCCTGTATTATATATGAAATAGAGAGAGAATAGTGTACAGGTTAGAATTTGGGGCTTCAGAGTCAGGTGGCCTGCAGTCAGATCTGGCCTCCACCGTCTGCTAGCTTTGTGACCTTAGGTAACTTACTTAACACTCTGTTCTTCAGTTTCCTCACCTATAAAAGGGGGATTAAAACAAAAAGAAAAAAGAACTAAGCCCATGGATTGTTACAAGGCTTGAATGATTTAACACATGAAAGGTGCATAGGACAGTGTGTACTGTATAGAGTTATCATTCCACAAGGGGGAGCTGTGACTGTTCCCTCCTCTGTGCCCTGATTGGAGTTTCCAACTTCTACTTCTGTTCTTGGATTTCTTTCTTTTTAACAGTGTACCGCTTGGGAAAACCAGCTGTCTCCATGGCTTCGGGTGTGTATTTTATTTTTGTCCATCATCATCAACTCTTCCTTTGATGCATTAATAGTGCACAGAGCACATCTTCCTTGTGTACAGGCTCATAGGAGTGTAACTAGTACAGCTTTCCCAGTAGGGAAGGAGGCCACAATAGGATAAAGAACCAGGCTGCCTTCTGTGCTCTTTCCTTGCAGATAACCTCCGAGAACTCAGGAAGAGAATTATGGCCGGGAAAAATGGCCAGAGCATTTTGTACTATAATTCAGCAGCAGAATCTCAGAAATGATGCTTATTTGTAGTAAATGCTGCCTTCTTCATTTGTAGGGGGTAGGCTCTGGAGAGTCCTGTGAAAACAAAGCCTAATTTGCGTGGATGCAAAATGCTCAGTCTGTTCTTTCTCTAAACATATCCCATTTTCAATTTTCTTTGTACCACGTTATTACATCAGGCAAGAAAGCGCAACTGTGTGCTCTTGTGACTCATGTGGTTATGTTCTAGCTTTTCTCTTTTTGTTCCTGGGCTAGGGGAAGTCTGTGTCATGTGACAGAAGAAGTGGGGACTCACGAGAGTCCTTCATGGGACAAATGGTATAGTTCCCAAGGTCCACATCCTAAATATGAAACTATGAATGATTTTCGTGTGCTAGGTTGACACCAAAATATATGCACAAACAAATATACATTTTCTCATGTAGCAATGGTTTTGAACTGAGTAATCCATGTTTTTCTCTGACTCACATGTCAGTGATGGTGACAGGAAGAGATTCTGAGGATGAGGGATGTATCCTAGTATAGTGCTGTCACAGGTAGCTTTCTGGTCCAAACTATGTTTTCTGGGTAAGTGTTGAGGCCATAGGGGCCTCCTTAGCATCAAAAAGCAAAACACTATTTGGTTTTGTTTTTAAATAGGGCATGTGAGAATATATTTTCATAACCTTTCTGGATTTAATGACATGATTTTATGTTAGCCCCCAAAATGAAGGGACAATTAATAGATTATTATCTTCAATTGGGACTCAAATGATTAATGGTTTGAAATCCAGAAACCTGTCCTTGCTGATGCTTGTCGGAACCTCTATCACATTTTGTCACAGATCATAAAACAGGCCTGAGTGTTCTATATCCATAACATACCGTGGATGGAATGCATTGATCAAATAAAAATAGCATCTGACAATTTCATTCTTAGGTGATATTCTCATTTACAGTATGTTCTGTGTTCTTAAACACTTTGGTGAAATGTGTGAACAGTTAAAGAACATATGCACAGACCAGAAGAACTAAAACATATGTTTTCAGTTGCCCAGTGTATGTGTGTATGCTTGCAAGTACACGCACCAAAGCACACACACACTCTAATGTTTCTCTATCATTTTTCTGCAATTAGTCCTTTGTGATAATTTTACTGTCTTCCAATCAAAACTATAAAGGATAAATAAGTGTTCAAAGACGAAAGAAGCCTTGTGATAAATAAGAAAAGTAAGCATTGATGTCATTAGCACAGATTCTTAATGACTGCAAAATAATTTCATCTTTATTCCTTAAAAGGATCTGAAATTGATCCCCATAGACAATGCAAGAAAAAGAGAAAGACCTAAAATAGGACAACCAAATGTGCAGTAACTCCAAAAACCCCACCAACTTTCATAAAGTTTTGAGTTTTGAGCCTAATATAGTCAATATAAATAGCATGGCTATCTAATATTATGTAATTTGCAATTCGCCAGGAAATTTTGTCAGAATCGCTTGCCGATAATTTTAACATGCACACATACACACACACACGTACAAATTAGATACGTATCTAACTATACATGTTGATATATGAATAATTCCAAAATGTTTTAGGTGTATTAGCGTTTATCTTCTTAGGAAGTTACTGTCATTTGCCAGATCAGTTTCTCATTATTTCTAAACGTTTGTTCATGGGTTGGCTCACTAGTATTGCTTGAAAGAATCTGAAAAAGCTCCCCATGTGAATTTAACCTAAGTTTACGCTAAATAATTACCTTTTATTACACTCTATTGTGTCATTCTTGAAAATTCCCCTAACAGACTCATCTTTGAAGTCAATTGATAAAAGCAGACACAAACAGATTGCTATGATGTTGGCTGCTGAGAATATGTGAATGTGTGTGGTTATAAGCACGCCCATCCATCTTTAATGGCATTGCTTTATCACAAATCTAGGAAAGGAAAAAACTAGGTTATAGCAAAGCAAAATTTGATACTCTCTCGGCCTTAGAATTGAATAATAAGTTAAAGATGATATTATTATTATTAAAATTAATAAGATAAGGTAATATAGTTTTGGAAATGGTTCAATCTTTAATTGAAAGAGCACATGTAGAATTTAGTAATTTTATTTTTCTTCAAATCAAATGCTCATTAGTGAGAACAAAACAAGGGGAGAGAAACACAGCTAAACAAATGAAATAAGCTTATACACAGCTCTTAAGATAAGGCATCTTTTTTACCAAAGCCTGGTTCTCTGGGCTCCTCTGACATGCTGCCTGATGTGGACTCATTATCTCACAAGAGTAACAATTGCCCATTTTTCAAAGGCCAATACTAGATGCAGCTTGGAGACAAAAGCGCCTGTCTTCAAACTAGCCCATTGTTCTGAGGTACTAGGGAACAGGCAGAGCTGAGAGACAGACAACTCTGGATCCAGATTCTAGGGGAAGGCTTATAGACCAAGGATATGAAACACCAGAGACCAACTAAAGGAAGTTTTAGTATTTGAAAAACCCATTTTGAAACAATGGCCATCTGGGATTAACCCCATCCTAATGCCCACCCTTAACTGTTGTGCCATTTTAACAAGATGTCAAAGGCAAAAATGATGTGGACCAGTTCCTTTCATGCATAATCGGATACAGCAGAGACAAGAGCCATTGTCCCTGGGAGCAGAGCCAGACTGGGATTGACATTGTACGCACTCGCTGTCCCCAGAAGGTGTCGGAAGCAATGAAACTGAGTACACTGCACTGTCTTTCCTTTCCTTCTGTTACAAATGGGAGTTTTCACTGTGGTTACTTAGTCGTCCCAGCATAAATATATATTAAATGTGTTGGGGGTCAATCAGATGATCATTTGGCTATAGGTATTTATTTACCACTTCTGGATCTCATTGAAAGGAATGTACAGCACCCAAGGTCCTGGACTGGAGCAGTCCATGGGCCATACCTTGGTTAGATTAATATGCTTTTAAATGCATGTGGAAAAGTTGTATTATTTTATTCAGGATTATTTTTTACATTTTATATAGGAGAAGGGTGTGTGTGTGGATACTAAGGAGGCAAGAAATAAAATGCAGTTACATTTTTGTCTGCTGGTTTTTTTTTCCTTTTGAGAACCCTTATGTGAGTCATGTGGGGCTGTCCATCAGGTGGGCTGGCCCTATGGGCACCTGATTGCAAGTGGGTAAATCAGAGCCTGCCATCCCTGGACACAACGACTGATATGTGGGTGGACACCATCCATCCTCTTAAAGAGGCTTACTTGGGAATATGGGAGCCTGAAGGTCCCAGGAGCATCTCCCAACTGCACAGAGATGGCCGTGGAAGTGAAGTGAAACAGAAGTTTGGGTAACTAAGCAATCCAGCCATGCCCCATGCCTTATCCAGGCCTTGGGGTTTACAGGGCTGTGCACCAGTAAATTACCTACTACGGTAGTTCCCTAGTTCCACTGTTACAAATGATCACATATTTAGTGGCTTAAAACAACACAAATTTATTATCATTCTGAAGGTCAAAATTATGACATGGGTCTAAAATGGCTAAAATCAAGGTGTCAGCAGAGATGCGTTCTGCCTGGAGGAGTTGAGGGAGAATCTATTTCCTTGCCTTTTTCAGCTTCTGGGAGGCTGCCTACATTCCTGGCTCATGGCCCCTTCCTCCACCTTCCCAAGGTTAGTCATATAGCATCTTCAGACCTCTCTCTCTCTCTTTCTCTGGTTCCAATGTCACATCACCTTCCCTGACTCTGTTCCTCCTGCATCCTTTTCATAAGGACCCTTGTGATATATTGGGCCCACCCATTTAACCCAGGATAGTTTCCCCATGTCAAGGTCCGTAATCACATTTTTAAAATCCCCTTTGCCATGTAAGATGACAGATTGACAGGTTCTAGGGATTTAGACATGTACATACTGGGAGGCGTTATTCAGTCTATCACATCTATTTTCAGCTGGTTGGAATTGGGATTTTGTCACTTTTATCCAGGAGAATCCTAATTAAGATACAATGATTCTGCTTTTTAAAAATTTCCTTAGAAGTCAAGTATCTGTTATAACATATCCCCTCTTGCATTTAGTGTATGTTGTAAATTCTAAGACACAGAGATATTTTGAAGAAATGGCACTAGAATATGAATTATTTGTATTTTAATCCTCACTAGAGCAAGTTACATATTTGCTTTCAGGCTTAGTTTATTCATTTATAGTATGCAGATAATAACTCCTGATTTGCCTGATTCACAAGGTTATTGTGAAAATCAAATGAGATTTTAAAAAAACTTACTAAATTCATGCTGCTTGCATATAGAAGTTACTTCTTTTATTCTATCTCATGTATGTGTCAGCTTTTAGGGTAAGTCATTCACTCAGCAATATTAACTGTAGTTTTGAGCATGAATCTTGGTCTAATTGCTTTTACATATTCCTCCTGCCTAATTAAAAAAGATATGTAGGTGCCCTCTAGTTAAAGAAGGCAGAGAATAGGAAATTTCCTTCTTTTCTCTGGCTCAAAATCCTTTGGGAAAAACAAAACAAAACAAGAAAAAAAAAAGGAGGGGGGAAACAGTTTTATGGAAGCAAGGAAATGCTACATCCTGACACTGGGAAGAAGCCTGTTATGTTGAATATTGTGAAATATGAGACAGTGAGGATAGGAGGAACTAAAACATTGCTTTTCATATATCAGGGAGTTTAAAGATGCTCTGACCTCCTGTGACTGAGTCCAGGATAATTCTTCTTTGTTTAGTGTAGAGATGGAATACAGGAATGTGAACAGGCAGCATCTGAGGATGGCAGAGGAGATGCTGATGAAGGAGGAACTGTGCTATGGCACGTTTTTATAACTTACAACCTAGCTTACAATCTCAGAGGGATGCTTGACCTAAAGAAGGTGGAAAGGTAAATAACAGTGGCCAAGTCAAAAGTTAATGTACTAACATTAATTGTGAACACACTGGCATGGTGGGTACTAATGTTGAAGGGAATTGTACCCCCAAGACAGAAGAACCACCAGTTTTGATGAGAGTGTGTTTGATATGACATACCCAAATTTGTTATGGATGCCTCCAGGAGATAGAGGGATGAGACGTTCTGGTAAGAACCCATCAGAAAAGAGCCAGCAGGAGATCTGAGCACAGTCAGCTGACCACCACCAATCAGCAGAGAAAGGAATTAAAATATAGGAAGAAAAAGAATACGTACTATAAAAAATTGCCCAGGGAAGGAGAAGGAGAAGTCATCAAGATAATTTACATAAATCAAAATACCTGTAAACAAATTCCTTAAAGAAGATATAAAAATATTTTTAAAAAAGATTATAAGTAAAAGAAGGAAACGGAGTGAGGAAAATAAATTAAGATATTCCAGAGACAAAATCCACATATATATGGAATATATATAAAATATATATTATATATAATAGAATATATAATTTGGAACATATATATATATATATCAGATTAATTCTGAAATACAAAACTGAACGTTTTTTACCCTGAACCAAGAGCTTGAATTTGTCCCGGGGGGGAAAAAGTTGAGGTCAAATTTAATTGGTATTATTTAAAAATGTAGGTTTTATTATTATTTGGGCATAGTGAAGCCAAAGGTCAGGAGACAATTACCATTGAATAGATAGTTACTCACAGTTCCCAAGAGGAGGGGGCATACCGTGCCTTGCAGGGCCACACAGGGAAGCACCAGGGGCAGTCAGGAGGCAGACAGAGTGAGGGGACATGCGGGCAGGAGCCTTTATGGTGGTTTTGGTGGGGAGGAGTGAGTGAGGCAGGCTAAGCAGGTTTAGGATTAGCTAGTTTGAATAATTTCAACAGGCTCTGGGGTAGAGGGGCTGCTCCTAGTTGTCTGGTACCTGGTGCTGGGTGACTGGGGCAGAGGAACACCGGCCCAAGTGTGAGCCCCCTGTGAGCCAGATAGAGGAGGTGTTTGGGGTATGGGCTTTGCACTGGCTTGCCTACGAAAGGCACTTCTAGTGCAGTTGTTTGCTATCTAGAAATTAATTAACCCTGAGAGGAATAGTCTCTACCAGTGTCAGCAAGGCCCAAGATGTCAAAGTATCAGGAAATACAGAAAATAAACATGATTAATATAGTTTGTAGGAGGAGGGCTCTAAAGAGACAATGAATTCCAGTCCAAAAGAATGGTTTGCCATACTATGCCCAAATTGTTGTTTATTGTATGCATCACGTAGTATCTATTTAATTAAAACCTAGTGAAATTACATTACATATCAGATCTTTGAGTTGCAGGGGAATATACTTTTGACAATTCCACGAGTGTTCAGAAGGAAGTTGTTCTTCCTTAAAATCAGATATTCTGTGAATGCTTTATTGAGAATTTTTATATTTTCAAGGTAGAACTTTGGTAATGCCTACCCTGAAAATTTGTATTTCACTCTGTAAACAAATAGCTGAACAAAGAAGACTAATAAATTTAACAACAAAAAATGCTAAAAGAATTACATAGATGGATATATATCATGCCTATGCCCACAGAGACTCTGGGCTCCTAAGAGTTTGCACGTATAGAAACTGTTATGTGTGGAAATATTGTCAGTGGGAGACCGTTTCGTCCAGACTCAGTAACATAAACAATTGAACTTACTCTGAAGCACAGGCTTTTTCTTTTATTCAAATGAATGCCTTTGGTATTGAGAATCTTGGAACTAATCAGATGTAGTGGCAGAGAAGCGATGAGAAGCAAAACTAATTTATTCTGCAGAAATGATCGATCAGTTTGTAGCATTATGTAACACTATGTAAGTATGAGATAACTATTCAATAATCTACCCCTCAGATACTTGTCAACAGAATAAAAAGAAAACAAACACCCAAATTCCTTGGTATTATTCTACAGCGTGCAAGTATTATTTTAAAATAGAAAACAGTGACTTAAAGGAAGGCGTTGGGAATGTTTCTCATTAAAATCGCAAATGGCACCATGCTGGGTGTGAGGCTATACAGTCTATAATACAGAAGTAAGATTCAAAATTTCCTTTATAAACTGGAGAAATGAAATGAACCATCAAAACAGAATGAAATTGAAGAGGGACATCACTGGCTCATTGACTGTGCACTTCCATTACTAACGTTTCTCCTCTGAAAAACAGGCATAAAAACAGACATAAAAACAGACAAAGGACAAAATCCCTGGTCACAACATAGTTCCTAGTAGCATGCAAACTTTTGGTATAAAATCTATACAGGCTTGACTCACTTCTAAATACCATGTGCACTAGATTCTTTTAAAACTCCACAGAGTCAGTTTCAAATATTTAATTTTTGTTGAGGATAAAGATCTTTGTATTTTGAACAGCGTTACAGAATCTTTGCATTTCTTATTTCCAGATTTGTGCATTTGTTTTGGAGTGGGAAAGCAAAAGATAGTCCAAATGTCTAAAATTTTTGATAGCAAACACTTTTTCATGTATTCACGTGCACTCTGTATTTACTTGAATGAGATCTCAATTCCATCTATGTACACGGAAGCCCAATCAATAAACTAATTTATGCAGAAACATTGGGAATGTTCTGAAGAAGGAATTGGTAGGATGTAAATGTATGTACATTGGGACAGAACTTTATCTCCATGTACATCTTAACCCTGGGTCTTAATAATCATTTATGTTGCTCAGCAACTTCCAGAGGTTAGCTCATTTGCTTCTTGTAGAACTTAGATAAGGGAGACAAGGTAGGTATTGATGTTCACTTAAAAGTGAAGAATTTGGAGCTTAACAGAGGGAAACTATGGTCCAAGAGTGGCAGGATAGTATTAAAAAGAGCACTAGACAATAAACTAGGATGAGGTCTCCCATGAGTTTTGACACCAACTGAATGGATGGATGTCATGTGGTATCCCTTGGCTTTAGCATTTGCTGCTGTTGCTCTTACCTGCTGACTTTTTCTAAAATGTGTAATAATTCAATACATTCTAATCCTTTCCTTGCCTCCAAGATTCTTCCCATCACAGGTATGCTCCCTAGCTCCATCATTCATGTAGACATTTAAAGGAGTACCGCACACAGTGAGGATGCAATAAATTCCCGTGCTTATGTGATTATTGTTACTATTATTATTCATTCAACAGATATTTGTTGAACATGTATGATTATTTTGCTCTGTGTCATATTTAAAAGGGGAAAACATACAATACACAGGCATGATTTTTTTCTTTATAGATCTTATACTCTAACATGGCTACAAAAAAGCATCTCCTCAAATCCATTTCTCATCATGCTGAACCAGCTGCTCATTTATTATAAGAGAAAGTCCATTGCTCTGATACGTCACCCAAGGTCTTCCATGATCTGACATTCCCGCCAGCTTCGGCCTCACTTGTTGCCATTTGCTGTTTTCAAATTACAGCTTTTAAAACAAACACCCATGTTTTGTAATTCCCTTCTCCTATCTGCCAATTAATCATGCAGAATCTCACCTCTGTGCCTTTTAATAATATCACATTTTCCCAAAAAGGTTAACTAAAAGTGTAACGAGATTTTTCCATTTCTGCTCATAGTCAATCAGGAAAATTTATTTAGTAGTGTATTTCCTTGCCTTCTCATTCCAGAATTGAAGGTTTTCCTCCTCCCTGCCTTTACGGGTTCTTATAATATACTTTTTTCTTTCACATTCTCTTTAAACTTTCTTTTAACCTCAAAAATTTTTGAAATTGTCTGGAAACAATATAAAACTGGTTAATTGATATCTTTAAGATGTGGCTCACCTTTTCTACAGAGTCTTCTCTGATTTGTTCTCATCCTCCAACTGTTGGCTGTGTGTTATTACCACACCTGCCACATTGGTTTGTAACAGTGGTTCTCAGCCAGGGATGATCTTACTCCAAAAGGGACATTTGGCAATGTCTGGAAGCATGTTGATTGTCACAACTGGGGCTATGATACTGTCATCCAGTGGGGATAGGTCAGAGATACTGTTAAATAGCCTACCATGGACAAAACAGTCTTCCATCACAAAGAATGATCTGGTCCCACATGTCAGTTGTGCTGAGGTCGGGGGACCTCACATTTGTGATTCTGCCTCAACCTCTCAGTAATGAGCTTCCCCTGGCCAGTGGCTCTGTCTTATTTGTTTGTAAGTCCTCAGCATCAAGGAAAAAGCCTTTAATTGATATTTGCTGAATAAGTGAAAGAATGAGGGGACTAAAGTATGCTTGACTATATGAATCATTAGAAAGTGTTTGTTTAATAGTAAAGACATTCACTGTACTTACGAACAGCGTTTCCCAACATGGGAATAAAACTTTCCAATGGAGGGAAAACTTTCCAATGGAGGGGAGGGGGAGATGGCAGAGGGAATAAGGATAGAGGATGGAGAAATCACAGGAATTGAGGATTCAAGTTCTAATAACAGAAAAGGAAAATTAAGAGGTAATATCAGAGACTCATGTACAGTGACATTTTTAACAGTTTAAACACTTTCACATATGGACAAAAGTATTTGTATACTGTTTATTATTGCAGCCAATCAAGATTAATGATATGTATACCTTCAATAAACAAGGTTATCTATCCTTTTATTAAAATTAGAGTTAATGTAATTTATCTAAATATTAACACAACATTGATTATTTAAAATGTGCTGTCTCAGTCTTTCTCACTCTTTATTTCAGATTCTGTGTAAAACAAATGCATTTTATGATATTAGTTGATGGTAGGTGAAGAATTATAAAACAAGAGGTGCTTTAAACTGCCAAACTAAAACAAAATGGACACAGTTTTGAAGTTTAAAATAGTTCTTAAAATTTTCATGCCTTTTTTAAGTATATTATTTCAATCAATATCAGCCAGGAAGGCATTGAATTACTACCAAAAGCAGTTCTTGAAATTCTTCCAAGTTTTGTAGGAAAAAAACACACCCAAAACCGAAAGGGCTGGAAGTCTCATGGGACACTGATGGGAAGAGAGAGTTCAAAAGCTATCAGGAATCAGAGAATCTGAGAACTGGAACTTCCTTAAAAATTATCGACACTTAACTTTTGATAATACCATATTTTCCCAAAAAGGTTAACTAAAAGTGTAATGAGATTTTTCCATTCCTGCTCATAGTCAATTAAGAATGTTTATTTAGTAGCGTATTTCCTTGACTTCTCGTTCCAGAATTGAAGATTTCCCTCCTCCCTGCCTTTTCGGGTTCTTATACTTTTTTCTTCCACATTCTCTTTTAAACCTGTTTTTCAACCTCAAAAGATTTTGTGAAGTTTTTACATATGAATAGTCTCCACATAGATCTACTTTTTATTATTATTAGTTTCATGTGTACAAAACACTGTACTAGTTAGACATTTATCATTTATACACCTCACAAAGTGATAACCCTCCTCCCCCATCTTACTACCCCTCTGACATCGCACACAGCCGTTACATTTCCACTGTCTCTATTCCTTCTGCTGTATTTCACTTCTTGTGACTTTATATATATAGCTTCAGCTTCAGGTGTACAAAGCAGTGATCAGGCATCTACACCATCCCTGAAGTGGTCTCCCTACTAAGACACGTGTCCATCAGATACCCTACAAAATCTTTACAACATTATCGATTATATTCCCCACATAGATCCACTTTTAATGTTCTTCCTTTAAAAGCACTTTAACTAAAACTTCCCATCAATAAATTGCTCTCCACAAAGGATACCTGTAGTCATTTTACTTTTTAAACAATTTTATTCTATTTTGTTACCATTTTCATCAGCACTAAAATTTTATTAAAGCAAAATATTTTCTAAAACTTTTTCTTTTTTGGTACAAAAGAACTTGAGAGACTCTGACTCTTAGTACCACCTTTTGGTTATCACTTAATTGTTGCTACATACATTTCTGACCTCACATTTGTACGTAGCTGGAGGAACAGTTAAGGCATAATGGCTTACAATAATCTGTATGACTGTAGAAGGCTGATTAATGGCCAGCCAAAGATAGAAAATTCTAATCCCCAGAACCTATAAATCTTACTTTCTAGAGAAAAAGGGTCCTCTCAGACATGAATAAACTGAAGATCTCGAGATAAGGAGTGAGCCCTAAATGCAATCGCAAGTATTCTTATGAGAGACAGACGGGAAGATTTGCTATAGACAGATGAGGAAAAGGCACGTGCAGAGGAGAAGGCAATGTGACCACAGAGGCAGTGACTATAAGTGACAGAATACTGGCTGCCACCAAAATCTGGTGAAGAAGAGACTCTCCCCTGGAGCCTGTGAAGGGAGTGAGGCCCTACTGACAACTTGATCCCAGTGATACTGATTTCAGACTTCTGGCTTCCAGAAATGTGAGAGAATACATTTCTGTTGTTTTAAACCCTTAAATTTGTGGCAGTTTTTGACAGCAGCCACAGGAAATAAGTACATGACACGTGTCATCAAAACGTATCTTAAGAAATAGATGGAAAAAGAGATAAAAAATGAATACTGCATTCATTGGCCCATGTCTGAATGTTAGTGAGGTCAATTCTTCCAGTTTATATGAAATGAAAGAATCAAATGTGGCGGTGAGTTAAGAAATCATTTGGTCCACACAAATTCCCAACAGAGGAACTCTGTAATAACCCGTGTGTTGCTTCATCATCAAGCATGTACACAAGTCCTTTTGGACAGCAAGCTCACCATTTTTAAGGCAGTATATTCAGTGTTTGACCAGTCATAATTCCTTGAAAAAAAATGCACATATCACAATAAAAATGGGGACAAGACCTATTTATTCGTTTGGCAGATATTGAGCATCTGCAATGAGTCAGGCAAGTCTTCAAGACACTGACATACAGCACAAATAAGGAAGAAGAAAGAGAGAGTTTATAATTTGTTATAGCAGCCATAGGAAACTGATACATGACTGATATAAATTAAGTAGAAATAAAGAAATGGTGGCCAAAGTGAGAAATCAGTAATGAGAATAAAGGAATACTAAAAAAGAAAAGAAACAAGATTGCTGACAATAAAATGAACTTCATACATATAACAAGATGTCGAGGGAGGATAAGTTTTTAAAAAATGAAAAATCAAGACGAGTGTTAAAGCAATTGCTTTATCATTCATGTTGAAAAGTCATTAATAACCTCTGGGCAATGGAAAGTAAATGGATTTTCACACAAGTATAGTTGTTTTAAAAGGGAATATAAATAACTTACCGTATTTTGCCAAGTATAATGTGCTCCCATGTATAATGTGCACCCACGTTTTTGGTCCAAACTTTCAGGGAAAAAAAATCTTTCATTTTAATTCAAATTTTTATTTGTTTACATTTAGGTACTTGTTCTTTGTATTATAAAGGAATTTTCACATTTATTTTTTAACACATTATGGTACAAGAAATTTTATGTAACAAATAATTACAAAACACAAGAACAGATACAAGGTACAAGACATTTTATGTACGCGTAACAAATTTATGATGTTTACACATCAGAAAAGGCCAAGAACTCTTTGTCGTTGCAAGTTTGTAGTAAGTTCAACAAAACCAATAATCATATTCCAAGGTATTATTTTGCATACAGAAATCGTTATTGATTTCTGGAGTTACACTTTTAACTCATAAGCATAAATAAAAGCATTAAAAACATTTTTGTAGATACGATATTAGTACTACCCATGTATAGTCTGCATTCTTATTTTTCCACAAAAGAGCGTGCATTATATACACCATGATATGGTATGTTAGTTAATTATGTCATCTGGTTCTTCTAAGAAAGGAAAAAAAATCCTGAATTTGGGATTTTAATATTTTAATAAATATTAATATAGCTCACACATCTGTGTAATTTCCACATACTGATTATCTTCTTAGTTCAGCACAGTGTTGAGTAGAGCTGCTTAGAATATCATATCGTGGCCTCTCCTTAATACAGTAGGATAATATAAAGGGACAGAGTGCATAGTGTATAGTGTGGGGAGAGGCATGACCAGCAGAGGTAGGAATTAGAATGTGCCTCCTTCAAGACTAGATGAGCCAGATTGTGGAGAGCTTAATTGCCAGGATGAGATTTTGTAATTGGGAAACAGGAAGGTACTTACTTTAGAAGTTAAGCCAGTAGAAGGACATGCCACAGGGACCTTAACTGAAATAGCTTAAGGCAGCCTAGAAGGAGGGGCCTGGAAGGTGAGAGGTTAATAGAGGAGGTAGTGAGCACTTGGAATGTTTTGTTTGATGAGAAACACAGGAAGCGAGAGAGGCGGGACAAAGCAAATGAAGAATCCACAGAACTTACTGACTTTTTGAATAAAGGAGAATGTAAAAAGACATTCCAGGATTTTCATAGTATATGATTGGGGAAAATATGAAGAAAAATTATGAATGCAAGGTGTCTAGAATAAAAAAAATAACAAATGTGAACTTCCAAATAGAAATATTCAGGGGGTAATTAGTCATCCAGAAATGGAAGAAAATAAGAAGCCCAGAATTCTGATTTTCCCCATAGAAGCACACCCAGGGGCATCAATCAATTTTATATTCTGACTTGCTTCAGCTGATGGTTTTAAATGCCTCTCTGGCTCACTTTCTCTGACACTGACTAATAGTGCAGAAGATGGACGTAGGAGGCTGAGCACGAAAAAGATGGTGTGGCTTTGGTGAAGTGTTCTTTTGGCCTATAGATGAGAAGAATTGTAAAAGCTGAACCTGAGAAACAATATTTAAAAATGTCCATGATTGATGTGAGGAATAAGGTTTGTAATGGTGAAACTCACTAGCAATAATCTCTGGAAAGGAACTATTGGTATTGGATTATTTGATCATGGACATATAATTTCAATGTCACTGGGATGGTAGAGAGACCATAGGGTTGCATTGGAATTGGAATTCCCGTGTTCTATTTACAAGATATGGCTATTGGACAAGATACTCAACCCTCTGTATCTCAGCTTCCTTATCTGTAAAAATAAATATATTATTCATAGAGATGCTGTAAGAAATAAATATATTATTCATAGAGATACAGTAGAGTAACAATGTGACAATGTCTACCACATTTGCTCTTTGCTGATACAATTCAATGAAAGTTAATTTTGTTCTTTATACCCTATTCACCTCCCACACACAGAGAAAAAATTTTTTATAAAGGTAATGCCTAGTTAAGAAAAATGATCATATTTACATTGCTTTGTGAACAAAGGCTCAGATCAATAGATAGGTAATAAAACTCTACCCTCAAGCATAGTTTGTTGTACCTTTGAATCGTACAGTTTTGAGTGAACATTTCTCAGGTTTTAGATTCCATGGAGATAAAAAGGAATGAGAAAATCTGTAACATGAAACAGAAGACTTTTATTTGGGAATGCTGAGCTTTGGTGTCCAAATTTTAGCCTTTGAGACTTTATTGGATTGTCAACTAATTACATGAGCATTTTTCTGCATGTAGAGTAGATATAGTTTCAATGAAAGTTTTAAAATTTTAGGCTTTCTTAATTTAAAAATTCAGCAATCGCAATGACAGCTGCCATGTCTTAAATATTTAACATGTGTCAAGGATTTTGAATACAATATTGCACTTAATCCTACAAAAACAAACATTTCGCCTTCTAGTTGATGAAATAATCTAGTGTTGAAGCACAGTGGCAACATCTATGTTTTAACACTTTGGTAAAATAGCTTCCCTGTGCATAGATGTATTGAAAATTGCTGTGCTATATAATAAACACTCAAGAGGGAAGGCATATTAACCCATTCAGGACCTAAAAGAGAAATGGGGAACAACATATTGCAGGATGAGTAAGAATTGCTTAAAATGGAATTTGAATAGATAGTTGGGTTGGTCAATCCAAGTTGTCGTTATAATTTATTTAATCCAGAGTATCATCCAGCATTTTATTCCAGGTAGATTTTAGGGGTTTAACTTCAAAGGCATGCTGGATTAGAATTCTTTACAAGGGTAGAGGCATAACTAACACTGAGCAGAGCGATTAAAGCTTTTCAAAGAGTGCTGAGTGCTGGATCCAGTCAGAGTTGATCTCTGAAAAACATTCTGATCATTGAGAAACTAAGGCAAAGTTTGAATTTAGAGTACAGCTTTAACAAATACAAACACATTTTTAATTCCTAGTTGGAAATGATCATTACATCTGACATTTTTGTGAAACAAATTCTATGATTTTGTTTTTGACCAGAGGAAGAGTAAAGCGTATCTCACCTTTTGAGGCTGCCTCTGTTTGTTATTTAAACATAATGAAGTAAAAATGTTTAGAACAGCTTAAGCAGGCCTTGGGATTTTGCTCTAGGAGATGGCAATCAATAGGGATTCAAATTACTCTGTGACTT
Organism: Rhinolophus sinicus; assembly: GCF_057876585.1. Classification (NCBI taxonomy): domain Eukaryota; kingdom Metazoa; phylum Chordata; class Mammalia; order Chiroptera; family Rhinolophidae; genus Rhinolophus; species Rhinolophus sinicus. The sequence goes on along the minus strand of NC_142508.1, from coordinate 59,435,641 downwards.
CAATGTTTGAAAGATTTAAAGGAGAAAACAATGTGAAATTAGGTAAACTAGCAACATTCTTAACAGGGTAGTTACACAGTTCATTAAGAAAGACCATTGTTGATAATGCAATGGCTCTGAGCATTTGTTTGGGCTTCGCTCTAGCTTTTCATAAGCCCATCTCCGCTTTGCAATAATTTAACTTTTTTTTTCTTCTATAAACCAATACAGTAAATCAGCAAATGTACAGATAATGAAAAATCAATGCAGTCTGTCAAATACTCCCAACTCTCTTCAGATTATTCTCACTTTGGAAAGAAACTAAAGCACTAGCATATTAAATTCTTGAATCAATAAAAAGACAAATCTAAGCAAAAAATCACATAGGATTTGAGGTCAATTCAGGAAGTGTATTTGTCTCATAGCACCAGTAATGTCTCCTCTCATATTGAAGTCATTTTTTAAATCATTCTGATTTGCATTTCTCTGTATAATCTATTTTTTCACTTAGATTTATTCATTGCATTTATAAATGATGTGACTTAAAACTCAAAGAAACTTACTCTTTAAACTGTCTTCCAGTTGTAAATACTGGCAAGTATGTACTTGTCTTTCTAACCATTCTTTTTATTAGTTTGCATGATGTGGTGAGTTATTTTAGAAATGATAAGTGTTTAAGAACACAATAGTTCACTTTGTGGATACTCTTATCTGTGTTACAACTTTGCATTTAAATCTGATAGTTTAATTGAAAAAGGACCTATTTAGAACAGGAAATTGACCACGAACATGTGGAAAATATTTCATTGGCAGTAATAACACATAGACATAAAATTTATTTCAATAATATGTAGTGTTTATTTAAAACTTATGTATACGCTCAGAGTTGATACATACCTGGGATACCAAAGAAATGTATACACATGACTTGTATTCATCTTTTGTTACCAGTATATTTTATTACAATTTTAAAACAGTTTTTTTCCTTTCGTAAAATGTGTATATATATTTTTTGGCACCCTCTGTATAGTACAGAAAAATATCCCATGCTCTTTTCTCATCTGTTTCTTCTTTTGTTTTCTAAACAAAAGCATAGTGGTACGTTTCAGAGAAGAAACATTTGTTTTTCACAAAGCCAGAGAATGCATCTCTCCTAAAGTCCAGCTCCTGCCCACTATGCTTGTGACACACAGAATTCTAGGTTCTATTTGCCAAAATGGAAAAGTTCTGAACTCACTTGAATGAAAGGATGAAAGAAGCATGAAATCACTGTAAAAAGGTTTTAAAAATTCCATCCCATCCATAATTTCTAGAAGCCATTGACTCCCGATTTGAAGATTCTTTACAAACTTTAGTGTCTATTTTAGCATGAGGGCTTGTAAGAGGTCATCAGCCAAACTTTTCAGAAAAGAAAGTGGACACCCAATTACACAGCTTTCCTTCTATATGCTGATTTTTGAAACATATATCTCGTGATTGTTGGTTAATATAAATAATCTTATGTGTCTGTGCTGCAGACTTGGAAAAGAAGATTAGTTTCTAATCATATCTGTTTATACTGTTGCTAGTACCAATGACTTTATTGTTTGGCTAGGCTAAGTATCTTAATTTACATATCTTTATTTCACCTAACAGACCCGCTGTTATATAAAACTCTGCTTGCTTTGCTGAATTCATAACTGTGAGGAGCAACATATTTATGATTAATGATGGAAAATATGCTCTCAAGATGTTTTTATTTGCATTTATAGATATAATTTGCTAAAGGATTTATGTGAGCACTGCTCATAAATGTTCTGATCAGATGTTTGACTATAAAACATTTCTAAATGCCACACTCCACAGGCTAATGATCTATTCATCTGAAATAGTATTCTGAATCCCATGATATGTATTTTGGACTTTTAAGAGATATCCTTTATATCCTCTTGTTTTAGCACATACTTAGAACAAGAATAAATTCCCTGGACAGGGTAATTCAGAAAATAAGCTGAGGATGGACCCTGACTTGCGAATCAGGCCTTAATGAGAGGCCCAGGGTAACTAGAGATTAACCTTTAAAGTCCAGGCCGGAGTTCACAAATAGCCAGAAAAGCCAAGAGCACACAGAACATTTGGGGTAAAAAGGGACATAATGAGGAAGTCACTTACAAGATGACAGAATATTGTATATGATTAGGGATGTGGGAAATTGAGAGAGATCCTATCTAGACAGATAAAAACTGAGTGATATGCCTGGACCATCTCAATTTATAGATAGGGTTATACACTCCAAGGGAATATTTGTAAATCCATTTTCCCCCACATAAATACTGTTGCTCCAGGTTACCTCATAAAACTCTTACCTCATCTTTTTCCAATCAATACCTGATTTTTTTTTTTTTTTTCCCTTGGCCCTTTCTAAGGCAGTTTGGCTGGCTCCATTATAAGTTCCTATCTTTGTTTTTCTCTTTTTCGTTTTTTATACTACGGCTCATGTTCGTTATTTAGCTTTACTTTATTTCCTACATTAGTTTTGGAACTAGGAAAATTATACATTAACAAATTGTGTCAAAGCAAAAATTGAACAGGACAAAGTTAAACAGGGAAGGAAAACTTTATTTAGGTAATTGCAATAGAGGAGAGAGACTGAACTTACCTCCTCTGAAACAAAGGCGGTAAGGGATTTTAAGCACTGGGGCGAGCTAGTGGAAACTATTGGACGATATTAAGGGGAGATTGATGAATGGGATGTGTTGAACGCAGCAAATTCGTCCTGAGTCTGCAAATGTTTTTCTCTGTGATTAGGCCATTGTGTTTGCTAATTGGTGCCCACCAAAGTTAGATAGACTCTTGTTTCCCACAGAGACTGGGAAATAGGGGTTCTTCCTCCTTAGATGTTTACTTTCAACGAGATGGTTTCCAGATCCTTGAGAAAACATTTCCTGTGTTATAAAATAAGCAAGAGCCTGGGAGAACATATACACACGTTTCAAAGGGGCACAGAAAGAATTTACAATTGCAAGTTTTCTAAAGTAAACCCTGTAAGAATAAGAAAATCAGGGACTGTAGTCATGAAGAAACCTATCTAAAGTTTAATGAAACTGAAGGGAGCATTAAAGCTGTCTTGATTGAATGTTTATTTATTGTCAAATATTAACATTTATATTCATACTGTATCAGTTGCATATTTCATATTTGGATATAAATTCTGTAACACACAAATGTATGAGTGTAAATATTTCACACTAGTCTTTCATCTTGTCTGTGTTCTGAATGCCGTTTACTATCTGTAGACCTCCATAATCATTTATTGAGCCAAAATTCACTAGAGTGCCCCTTGTGCCAAACACTGAAAGAGTTAAGACACAGTCCCTCCTTCCCAGGGACTCTCTCCACTGGACAAGAATGCTCAGGCCTTTTTTGCCTAAAGGTAACTGCAATCACAAAAGAGAGAGTGGTACAGTGTATTATCCAGCAACCTTATTGCAAGCTGAACCAGTGTACGCATAGTCCAGAAGCACATATTAATACAAAGCAGTCATGCATCCCTTTGTCCATTTTTGTACATTCCAGTGCAGAAAGAGGCCACCATGGAGAAATGCATGTCACTCCTCTACATAGCTCAGCTTACTCTTGGATCCTCAGATTTGAGGAATCTTTGTTCAGAACCCTAGAGCTGCACTGTCCAATATGGTAGCTACTGCACACATGTGACTGTTGAGCACTTGAAATGTGACCAGTCCAAATTGAGAAGTGCTGTAATTATAAACTATACATTGAACTTGGGAAGGTTGCTATGGTAAACTTGTTTTACATTATTTCTTATAATATGGCTACTAGGAAATTTAAAGTTACACATATAGTATGCACTATGTTTCTACTGGTCAGTGAGACTCTAGAGAGTCAGACTTTCCCCTTTTCCCAATACCTGGACTATTTCTCTCCTTCATTTTGGTCCTTATTAAAAGGAATGCTACCTTCTTCCATTTCTGCCGGCATCTGGTGTTCACATACCAGCTGAAATGACACCTCCTCCCTCTAGCACTGGGTTACTTAACACTAATATATCATTTATAATAGTTATGTATGGATCATTGTATTCCTCACGCTAAAACATGTTCCTTTTTGTATCTACGCCCCACACCCATGGAGTTTATAATTAAACACAGAGTAAAGCTCAATAAATCTCCATTTTATATCCTATATTCTGATCCAACAACTAGCTGAAAACCCACTGTCTTCAATGTACTATCACGTTCCTATCATTTCACTTGAAGGAGGAGGAAGATGTAAATAAGACCTTTTTTTTTTTTTTTTTTTTTTTTTTTACTTAAAAAGGTAAACTGCTGTTCTGAGTTCAGAGAGTCTCAGAAAACTCAAACTTCCCTTCCTCCCTGCCCCAACCCTGATCATTAGCCCTCAGTCAAGGGGCTGGAGCGAGTTACCGGAAAGAGTCTGAATTCTTGTTTCTCTAAAGATGCTTGTGTGAACTCAAGGATATGTTAAGAAGAACATTTTCTACCGAGTAAAAGCAAGGAAATGATGATGAGAAATATAGTTTTTATTGATGTGCAAGTTTTTTTTTTCTTCACGGTGACTCTTATTCAATGCTGTGATTGTTCCTCTTTTGTAAAAATGATGTCCAAAGGCAGAATTCTATTCATACAAACTTGTCAATGAGCACCCTTGATAAACGAGTGGAAGAAATCAGAGTATTCATGGGAAAGAATTTCAACCCCATGCTGACTTTTAGCAAGTACAATTTAATGGAAACATCAATGACAGAATATTTCTATGGTCAATGTGCAGACCTATACATTATTAAATTCTCCAAGGCTGTGAATGAATGGTAAAACGCGGTTTTCCAAGTGTTTTGGGTAAATGTGTTTTAAAAGGGTTGCCGCTTGAGGCACTCGTAGAGCAGCTTACTTTGTTCCCTTGTAAAAGGCTAATTGAGAAGCTGAGAGTGTCATAAGGATGGCCATCTCCCACGGGCAGTGGCAAACACAACTGTGTCTTTCACATTGTCCATTCTGGGCACTCAAGGGAATTATACGTGCTGCTAATGTACAAGATGAGTAAGCCCTGACATAAACACACTAAGAACAAAGATTTACAGAGGCTGAGTTTCTGGTGGACTTGAGGATTAGGCATTCGTTCACATACACTGCCTTCCCATCGCTGCCCCTGAGGCTCTGGGCCTGGGGTTCCCCATAAGCTGCACATCAGGTAGCCTTCCTTGGGTCTATCGGATGCCAATGTGAGATGCCCAGCCCAGAGAAAGATAAACTTACTGGAAGCAATTTATTCACTGTAAATATAAGCTTCTCTTTCCTCCAATTTCAAGGATGACAGAGACTGTAAGGATTCCAACAGTTTGATGAAGCTAAACATTTCAGTTCCAACAAAAGGAACCAACATATTACTTGCTCTGAGTAATGACATATATCACATATGGTAACTCAGAAAAAAAAAATGCATTCCACTATTTCTGTATTTAAAATTTTAAGGTCATGGTTTAAGTCAAAATTTCTCAGTCTTGGAACTACTAACATTTTGAGCTGAATAATCCCCCCCTTTTTTGGGGGGTGCTTCCTGTGCATTATGTTTAGCAGCATCCCTGGCCTCTACCCACTAGAAGCCAGTAGCCTCTGTCTCTGGGGCCTGACAACTAAAAATGTCTCCACACGTTGCTCATGTCCCATGGGGAGGAGGGCAGAATTGCCCCAGGAGAACCATTGATTTAAATTAATATTTTACAGGGATCACTTACATATGTAGACAAACACACACACACACATATTGGATCTTTATCAGGGTGTACAGGTGCATATGATCATGTAAAAATCATATCTAAATACTTTACAAAATATGTAAAATAAAACTTCAGTGCAATCAGTATCAAGGAAGATCAAGGACAATAATGATCTCGATTATAATTTATGCTCCAAGTTTTTTTTAAAAATAAATTTGCTTCAAAATTGTTATGTTAGTTATAAAAGCACCCATCATCATAATTAAACAAAATACAATATTCAGAAAATGTTTATTGAGCAGATTGAATGAGCCAGATGCTGTTCCAAGGGTTTGGGCTGAAGTAGAGAAATGAAACAAATGGTTCCCTGCCCTCATGAAGCTTAGAGTATAGGAGGGTCATATAATAATCAAATAATCATGCAAGCAAATATGAAATTAGCAATTGTGGCGTGAGCTCTGAAGACAGATTTCATGGTAGGAACACTTCTCCAAGGAAACAAGTTACAATAATATTCTAGGTATTATCATTACTTATGTGGTGAAAATGAAGCAAAAATGCTTGCAGCAAAGATGCTTACAGCAGAAATACTGGGCACATTATAATACATAAGTTGTGCATAACCATACACATGTCAGCAATGTTCATATTGTCACTTAAATCAATGGTGGTGCTCATGGAATTTCAATGGAGTATTGGAATAGGTAGTTGACATTAAGGTACAGGATATATATATATATATATATATATATATATATATATATATGATTTTAAATGGCAGTTTTATTTGGTAAAAATCTTATAAAGAAAAGGTCTTGGTATTTTTAATTTCAGAACATAAATTGTCCTCATCAGCAAGATGCATGGAGATAATTTATCTGATGGCTCATAAACATGAACTATAGGGGTGCAATTATATTTGCAGGCTGTCTACTAAGTAAGTACCCAAGTCCCATGGAACGAATGTTATGACACAGATGAAAACTTGATTGCTAGTAAGTTATTTCTCTCTCCTGTGGGAAGTTTGATGCAGGTGAGGATTGGGTGGTTGAGGAAGATTCTAGTTCACATAACCAGTCAGATGGAAATGCCACTACCTTGTAGCTGACACTTCTGGAACACAGACTCCCTGGTCGCCATAGCAGGGCAGGAAAATCAAGGAGGATCGAATTGTGGCTCTTCACTGGCCGTTTCATTGGACCCAGAGTCACATGGTGTTGCCTAACTAATCATGGAAGGGAGAAAATGAAATATTTGGAGAATGTTAGTAGGTCTGCTGCATACATCAAGTTACATATTCACAGATGTGCTTGTATGCTTTACAACAGTCTTTGTATCCAGTTCTGCGGTGTCTGTGATGGAAACAAAAGACAGGGACCTAAATTGTCGTCAATCTAGACGTGGTTAAATATGGTTAAATGCAACTACAGGGTGGAATGTTATGGCATAGTCCTGTGTTTCTGTGGAAAGAGCTGCCAAATGGATTGTTAAGGACAAAACAATCAACAACAGAGAAACTTTTACTGTGTGAACGCTCTGCTGTTGAGATTGGGGATGGGGGGAGGGGTCAAAAGAGAAACTTTAATTTTTTACTTGATAGCCAACTGTACTATTTGGATTACTTTTTGAATTTTTCATTTTTACTTATGTATTCAATCAAGGATTACTGAATTAATAGGTTAAGAAAATATCATGGTTGCATTTTGAGTATTCAGATGAGAGACATATTATGAATGTAACAATATCATTACAGCCCATTCAGAAATCATAGTGCATAAAAAAGAAAGAATCTTTAGAAGCAAGGCAAGCTCAGAACAATTTTAACTTGTTCTCTTTTTATGAGGCTAAAATTGTTCAATGAGCTCAAACTCTGACTGGCATTTTGACCATCAATTATCAGTATATATTTATAGATACGCTCTTTCTCAGCAATTTCAGAACGTTAAAGCAAATGTATATAATCAGTGTATTGTTTGCCAGAAGATAAAATGCCATTGAGGTTTCTGTAATCAAAGGAAAATGGTTCCAAAGATAACTTTAGCACTGACTGGTGTTAAAATGTTGAAAGGAAGAGCTTCAAATATAAGATAAATGTATATATTTAGCTTCAAATCTAGTCAGATTGGGGCTTTAAAAATACAGTCATCCATGTATGAATATGATTTTATTGATGCACCATCACAAGAGTATATTATAGGAATTATATGTGGTAGGAATGACGAATTTGTCTTGAGTCAGTCTTATGCAGTCTGGCGTACTTCAGAGTAATTCTAAGCCTTAAGAGATGCTTCCTCTGGTCACAAGTTTGCCTTTCACCTAATCAATAATTACGGTTTAGATAGAAATTCAGAGTCACTTCCTCAGGGACACCTTCTCTGACCCCAACTAGGCCAGGTCCCCAAAGTGGACAATGCAAAGCTTTCTTTACAATTTTCCTTTGCTTATTACACCATCTAATTAAAGATTTGTGTTTGGCATGACTTGTCTGCCTCATGTGTAACTGTAAGCTCTGAATCTGCATCATTCACCATTGTAAACACATTTCGGATCACAGTGGTTTCAAAAGATATCTATTAAATGAATGCATAAGAAATACTCGTTTGTATTCCTGTTTTTGTGGTGTGTGTGTGTGTGTGTGTGTGTGTGTGTGTGTGTGTCCTGTCCAGAGTAACCTACAAGAAAAGGCTGGGGGTACTGCAGGAAGAATAGAGTCATGTCTTCCCCTGTCATGTGCACAGAACTCAAAGAGAATGACACAGTGTGTTGGAGGTCTCTCTGAACCATCCTGTAGGCCTTGGCGAACCCTGCATTGTCCTGCCCCAGTTCAAATGTGGTGTGATTTTTGAAGTCATAGCTCAGACTTTGGAAAACATCCTGCTGCTACTGGACCGTTGTGTCCATCAGGCTTTCCTGGCTGGGGGTGGGGATGGAGATGGGTACTGGGATTACATTTACCCCGTCAGGAGGAGGTGATTTTTTGTAAAGCAGAATGAAGATGTAGACTGTGAGGCTTTGAAAACATGGTTTAAATCTGAGGGGTAGCAGAGCATTAAATAACATGGAGGTAGATGATTAGCATTAGCAGTGGGGTCATTGGGAAGGGCTTGGTCTTTTTTCCTCTGGAAAAACATCATATTTCATTTGCTATGTTGTGATTTCTTCCGCAATTCCCTGAACTGTCAGTAAAGTCAGTTCCTCCTACTCAGCCTTTCTCCTAGTAGCAGACTGAGGAATTAAGGGCAAGGTTGTACAGTGATGGCGCTGTGCTCATCACGGAAGGTCTGTGATCCTGGAGCTCCAGGCTGGCGTGTGTCAGTGTCAGCAGAGAAGATAGGCAGCGTTGTGAACAGATGGTCTCAGGGCTGATGATGATGGAGGGTGGTCCCTGGGGAGGGCAAAGGAAGTGTTGACGATGGATAGCATAGGAATTGCAGGGATGTTGAGGAATGAGAAAAGGCTACTGGAGTTATATAAGGAGAGTAGTAGAGCCTGCACCAAAAAGTTACATCAGGTTGTAAGGAGTTGGAATATCATTCTGCAACCAAAGAGGGATCAGTTTCCGAGCTGCTGAAGTTTCTCATCTCTCTAGGTTTCACAGAAAGATAACTTAAGAGTCATTGCGGAGGGGGGCAAGGCCAGTGCTGAAGTCATTAAAATGTAAGAGCAAGAAAGAGTCATTTCTAAAATAGATTTTGATTTCTTATATTCTGTTTTTGTATTATAATTTTATTTTTACTATAGAAATAAAAATATTTTTATTAAAATTATGGGAAAATTGACAACTTAGAAGACATTTCAGGGTTGGGGATGCGTATCTCACAGGTACAAGATTTTACAAAAGGATACCTGTTTTGTGACGTTGGAAAACAGAAAAGTAGAAAAACAATCTGCACAAGCTAGGACGAATGAAAAAGAAATAGCCATGTATTTCATCCATTGGTTGACACTCAACTGCATAGTTCAGTCAAATGGAATTCTAAAAAGAGATATATTTGTATGGCTAAAGAATGAGGCATTATTATGTCACTGGAGGATATGTGTAGTGTTGTGTATGCATACAACACACACGTGGATACACACAACACACAGGTATCCACACACAATGCATTCACAGATTTCATCCGTTATCTCCACCACATCATCTTCTCACCAGAGAATTTTTTAAATCTACATGCTGTAGCTAGCAATGTTAATTTTATTGTCTGGTGGAAATTCTTTTCCCGATAATTGCTGTGCAAGAATTAAATGCTAAATCAGCGAACTTTTAGAATATTCAGTTGATCTGCTATTATGCAAGATTATGCAATTTCTGTTAAGTTGTTCCCAGAGGCTTACAAAACAGGTTAACTTTGTCCTAAATGTGGATTAATTTCTTCACTATTTCCCAGCTTCATTTAACCTCTTTAGTGTGAAGCACGATTAGTTTACCCAATATTTTTATTTGATTTAAAAAGCAAGGAAATGAATTCTCAGGAAATGCTAATTCCTTTGATATATTTTAGCAAGTATAACAATGGAGGTTTTGATAGTAATTTTTGTCAGTTTTTTTTTTTTTTTTTTTTGGTTCTTGTATTTCCAAATACATTTTGATGCATATATGCGTATTTGTATAATCTCTGATGACATTTAGGAAGGATTATTGCATGTTGCTATGGAACAGTTTCTCCTGTGAATAAAGCATATGTGTTCAAGGAAATAAAGGGAATGACTGAAAATCTGGCAGGGACTTTTTTTCAGTCTATCCTGTTAAGTAACATGTGTACTTTATTTGGCCTGTGTTTCCTTGGTATATAATTCCTTAAAAATATGAGAATGTAGCAACATCAGCTAACCCAGAAGCAATGCTATATCACCCTGTATGGGGGGCATGTGGGAGCAGTTGATCAGCTAATAGATATTTCTAGAAGGAGAAGGTGGCTAGGGGTGACACAGCACCAGTGGACAGCAGCATGATTCCTCCGCTCCAGAATTAAAATCCCTTTCTCTGGGTGGTTCTGCTGTCTATGTGGACCTTTTCTTCTCCGGTGCCACTCTACCAGTGCCCACCATTAATTTATTAAATACGCTGTTTGCAAAGTTACCGAATTTAAATTCTAGGGTAAAGGATGTTTTGAATTCACAAAAGCAACAAGTTTAATTTTGAATCTCTGTTGCTTATATCCATAACTTGTAAGTCTAGGTTTTAAAACATTACAATGTATTTTTCACTGCTTATATACCATTAATAGTTTTATTATTATATAAGAAATTGTAATAAGCTATATGATAAGTAATGGCTCCAAATCTCGCTACCCAGATATATCCTGGAATCACCCTTCCTTAAGTGGCCTCAGTTTGAACTTCCATCAATAGGGTAGAGGATATTACAAAGCATTTTAGTTTTTGCTCTTCTGAAACGGGGAAAAATGGTGTTTCATCATTATGTAATTTGTATCGATGTGTGATAGTCTCTAGTCTTACTTATTGGCCAGAGCCAAAAATACTTATTGTGTCTAGTTTATGTTTAAATGTTTTTAAATACGCATATTAGATAGAGCTGTATATTACATGGAAGTCTTAGGATATGGGATAATTTAAGTCTTGTAAATATATGTAATAAACTTTAATAGCTTACCCTTCATAATAATTGCTAAAATCTGAGAAAACATGACTAGTATCAATTGTGTATATTATTCATGAAAACCTGTTCTAAATTTCGTATCAAGCAGGAGAATAAAGCTATCTAGGCTGTCAGTCTGTTATAAACTAGACAGTGGTTCTCAAAGTGAGGACCTCAGACCATCAACATCTGGGAACTTGTTAGAAATGGAAAATTTGAGGCCCCACTAAAACCTACCAATCAGAATCTTGGGGTGGGGCCCCAGCATCTGTGTTTTAACAAGCCTCCCAGGTGACTATGATGAGCCACGTTGCAGTTGGAGAAAACTGGACTGTATCAACAATGAGGAACCTCCGATGAGATGCTGTTTGAGTACTTTTTCTCAGCCCCTGCAGCACGTCACTGTGCACATTTTTTGATAAGAACTCTCGCCAGCCCCCCCCCGCCAAGTTCCATTTATTTGTCTTTATTCTTTAACCTTTCCCAGAGAATAGCTTCACTAATGTATTGCTACATGTGGAGAATCTATTAACTTTTAAGATAAAAAGTTCATTTGCTAAATTTTTCCCATATGTTCAAACTCATAAAGTGCTTGCTCTGATTGCTATGTATAAACAAGAAGCATATCACTCAATTTGGCATAGCTTTAACAGTACCTTTGTGGTCTTGCAGTACCACAGAGTTTTGAACACGCTCTATTAAAATCTAAAATCCTCCATCCTAGAGGTCATTATAGAAGCCACAGTGTGTGTCAGACTTTTAGATGAAAAACCTCAGAGTAGAGCATGTTTATTCCTAAAGGTAGTCAGTAGGACCTGAGTATTATTACTACCACTATCATTATTATTATTAAAACTGTGTATGTCAATATCGTTACATGCATTTTCTTCAGTCCTTATAAGAGCTCTATTACTTTCGTTCTATGTATAAGTCTTATGACATATACACATAAAAATGAATTTGTGTAGATGCTTGAAATTTAAAAGTCATATAATTGAAACTACTTAATTGAATTCTACTCATCAGAACAAATTCCAGATAGAGTTCAGATTAATCTAAGGGCCTTCATTGAAATGAAATTTTATTAAAAATTTTTCCTGTTTATTAAAATTCTCATATAATCTAATATTGTACCACTTAAAGTGGAGTGTCTTGAACAGGATTTTTAATTTTTAAAAAGTTTTAACATCGTGATTTTTTTCTATTTAAATAGTTCTTTGGAAATATTATTTGTGTCCTAAGGAACTATAACAAGGTATTGTGAATTTGGGCATCTTCTAGGCTGGGACATTTCTAAGGAATTCATCAAAGTTTTTTTTCATATTGCAGTCCAGTCCAACGCCTCATTTTCTAAACATTGAGGGTGTATAAATTCATGGCTTCAAAGAATGGTATTGTATTGAAAGTGCAATAAAGAATAAGAAAACGGAGCCCATCCTTCTATAAATAAATTTTCTCTGGTGCCATTAAACCTAATCAAAATGTAAGAATAATGCAAGAGCATAGCACCTGTTTATTAAATGCTAGCTTATGAGGTAAACTTTTGGAACTGAACTTATAAAGAACTATGTTTACTTCTGTTGAGGAGTCTATTCCAAAGACAATGCAAAGAAAACTGGAGGCATTCATTTTCCCATTTACAAAAAAGTAACAAAATGGAATTTTTTACTAGAAGGCATATTTAGCAAAAAACAGTTTACTAGAAGATGGTACCTACATCAAATACTGGATTTTTTGTAATTAAAAAAACTGATGTATTTTAAATACAGATAAACTAAGAAATCTAGGTTTTTGCAAACAGTTATTGAACAGAGAGGAAACCTAAGCTATGTGAATCATCCTTCATGGAAAATTTAATTAACTTGTACACTTTAGTGTCATTCTAATGACAGAAAAATGGAGATTGGACATAATGATTTTACAGGTGAAATGGACATGATCCAGTGATCCTGGCTTGATGAGACCTTTCTTTCCTTGGAGGACAGATATGCACAATTTTGTTTTAAAAAATTACATTTTATTACATTCAGGGAACCATTCTTGATTGGAAATGTAATGTGGGATAAGTTATGTGTGAGGTTATTGGCAGTCAAGTTTGTAGTTTTCTGCCTTTCCATCTTGATTTAGGTGCATTCCCCCCTTGACTGGTGAGAAGCAGAAGGCTTCCTGCCAATAAGGAAGCCAGGGGGCCACACCCTGGCAACTAGCGTGTTGCCATGAATCTGAGATTTGGCTGGTTATTTGCTCCCCACTCAGGCCAGGTGCTGGTGAGTCAAAGATGGGGGACAGCTGGATCCTAGCATTTGGTTCCTCAGGGATGCTTTGGCATCTGTACAAATTCTAATCCAAGTCCTTGAGAATCCCACGAATCGGCCTTTCCTTTCCACTATATTTTTTCTTGCTTATGGTGACCAGAATCAGAATCAGTTTCTTTTGCTTGCAACCAAGATATCATATTTTGAAAAATATTTTTGCATATATTTCTTAAGAGTTTATTGCAATTTTAGTAATGTGCAGATGTTTCAGTTTTATTTACTAAGGAAAATCATGGTGTATGCCTCCAAAAATTTACAACCTCAAGCAGGAGGTGAATCAGTATTGAAAATGCTAATATGCATATGAAGAAACAACATTACACAGATTTTGAGGCAACTTAGTAAAGTATCAAGGACTTTAAGGACTTTTTCACACATGGCAGCCTGACTTTCATTGGGAAAATTTGCAAAACAACTCTGTGTGTGTGTGTGTGTGTGTGTGTGTGTGTGTGTGTGTGTGTGAATGTTTTGGGTTTAAAAACCTATGTATGACTTTCTAAAAAGCTGTCCAATCCAAAACTTATTTTTAAATATGAACTGCTATCTCCAGAGAACAAATATAATTTGAAATGAAGCTTTAAGATTAAGATCAAATGACTGACTTCTCCCATAAAAATAAAATCCATCCATCTTTTCTCCTGCCTTCTCATATCCAAAAACAACTTCTAATTTTAAATACTAACAATTCAAGTCTTTTGAAAGCTGCTAAAATACTGAAAAGTGCATTTTCCAAGTGTGCTGATAACCAATTGCATAACCTACTTGCTAGCATAACCTCTTATTGGATATAAAGGAACACATATTTAAGGCATTTTCTTCCTGTATAAACTCTGAACTCAACACAGTTCCTGTATCAAGATAAAAGGAAAATAGCTCTTTATTTCTGTACACTTTCATCTAAAATAGATAAAGTGGTAACTACCAACTTTGATTCCAGGCTCAATCATGAGACCTGGTTATATGTTTACAAATGTGAAGATTCCTGGCATCAAAGCTTTCAAAGAAACAACTACTTCATAGCCTTTCAAGGAATTGAGTAGAGAGAATGATGAAGTTTTTGCATCTGATAACATGTAATCTATAACTAAATTTGGGTATATAGCCTTTTCTTCCCTAACATAACATATCTTCTTCCTTAGTAGTTATAAGAAAATACTTTTGTCTTCAAAAATGTCCAGGAATAGACAATAGAACACAAAAGTATAAAGATATATTTTTTAAGACTTTTTTCTATAATGCAAAAAGTTTGCTGAATTGGAGGTTGGTAAAACCCAATTCAGATCTACTGACCAATGTCAATTACCTGGATTTAATTCCTGGTGTAAAACTTATTTTCATTCTATACCCATGTAGAGACTAAGTCACTATGAAAAGGCAAATGGGTATTTGGAATAGGAGGTGGCTTATTTCAGACGATATTCCTGCATTGATTAGGGCAGCGTTGGTGTGGTGATCAGTTGAACGTTAGAAGATCTTGCAATGTTGGGTTTTGTGGTGTCCAAAATACACATTCTCTCTGTCTTTGCTATAGATGATGGGTGACTGTGTATTATCTACTAACAGCACATTTTTCATATGGGGTAACATCTGGAGTTCTCTGCCTTTGTCGCTCATCTTGGCAAGGTTGAGTCATTTTCAGTATTCACCCTGGACTCCCGGTTGAAATTGTTGCATTGACACCCTGTTGTTTTCCTTTCTCAAACTCCACTGCAGAGATAGGAACATACTTTTAAAAATAATCAGCACATCTGGGAAACAAACGTTCTGAGAGTCCACCATTGATTAAAGGTATCAATAGCTGTATTGGGAATCAGAAGGCAACTGAGGAATTGTAACTAATTTAGAAAGCAGAGGAATTGTGAACGCTGAACCTTATGTGGATGAACAGTCCAGCCCCAGAGGAACTCTGGGCTCAGTGTTCAGGGAATTCCAGTACCCCGGAGGTGGGCATAAGCACTGAACTAAAAAGAGGGGGGGGGGAAAGGCTGAAATTCTGTTAACAGAGCACTTGTACCAAAATAAATCTTCCTCCACTCTGTACATACAGGTGATCACCCCCTCTTCCAGGTGACAGGAGTTTAGTTTCTGCAGCTAGCTAACGCAGGTCCTGCTTTCACCTTTCATTCTGACTACTTTCCCTTCCAGGATGTCATATCTTTGTGAAGTAGGATTTTTCAGTGGTTTCTGTGATACACAGAAAGTACTGCATGGAAATCAGTGTGGAATAGGAAATGAGGGAGCTGTTGTATAATCTGATTTAAAAATTTGAGAAATTGTTCAGTGCCCAACAGGCACACACTTTTTATTACAGATTACTATTAGTAGCAATTGATGTATAGTGTTTACTCAAATGGCTACTAAGTTGTTTGAGATGTAAATACATAGTATGTTTGGTCCCAAATACTTAAAAGAAAAGGGGTGGTGGTGTTATTTAGTATTTCTTTTGCCTAGGTGCACTGTAAAAATAATGACAGAAACACCAATGGAGTTGTGAACCGAGTAAGTTCAGAACCCTTTTGTCTAAACCAGTTAAAGCAATGCCATTCTTTTGTGTAAGATCCTACTTGCCCAGCCGGCCTTGGAGTTAGGAGTTGCCATAGGATTCAGTGTTAGTCAGTGAGATGCAGGAGAAATTGTACTGGGTAACTTCTTTGAAAGTTATTTCTCTTCCTAATAAGAGCAGTCCACAAGAGATGAAAGGATTTTGCCATCTTGGCCAGCTCCCGCTTCCTGCTTTTGAAGGTGGTCCTGTAGCCTGGAGCTGAAGTCAGTCATCACGCAATGGGATTTGACAAGTGTAAAAGTACAAAGCACAATATTGAGGACAGCAGGGAAGAGCAACCATCATCTAGCGCCAACATTTTTGTCAGAGAAAAATAGGACCTCTCCTTGTTTAAATCACTGTTGTTGGCTTCACTCGGACTGGGGTTTGAAGCTTCTAACTGATGTAAAGAAAATGGACACAGGGATGAGTCTTGATTTAACCAGAACTATGAAATAACAACTTTCTATAGGTAATTCGAGAGGCATTGGAAGATGGTGAGGAGGCACAAAGTCATTATCTATCAGGGTCAAAAGCAAATAAATAATGTACACCAAGATGTCACTTTTTAAAATATGGAGCTAAATACCAGGGGAGAGATCAAGGGTGGTTGCCATGTGAATTAGGAAAGGGAAGGTGAGGACAGTAACACTGACTAACATTTATTTTACACTCACCTTGTTCCAGGCATTGTGTACATTGTTTTATACAGAGCTGTTGACAACAACTCGGTGAGTTAGGGACTTTCTAATTTCTCCGTGGTACAGATGAAGGAAGGGGAGCAGAAATGTATCAGATGACTTGACCTAGGTCACACACTTTGCAAATAGAGGAGATGCGTGAAGTAGGAGACGGCTGTTGTTCATTATAAACTTTGTAGAGAAATTTCATTTTTTCACTAAGTACCTTTATTAATGTAACACATACAAAAATCATTTACAAGCTTACAACTTATCAAGAGTTCTTTAATTCTATTTGTTTTTTGGAAGAACTGAAATATCCCTGAATGAATATCCCTGGGTTGTTATGTTGCAATATTATGTTCTTAAAATTTAACAGTGAGAACGCTGGGTGTGAAGAGACTCCATAATGCTTTAAATTGATGTTTGTGATGCCAGGCAATACTTGTGGAGGTGGACTTTGTGTCTGACAGGGTTCCTCCTGGTGAACACTATTCAGAAATGTAGAAATGTCAGGCATCTTGAAAGAAAATCATGGGATGGGGTTTGGCAAATCTTGCATTTACACATGGTTTAGGTAATTGTTTCTGTTTCACTGAGTACCACGTGTCCAAATACATTAAGTTAATTTTAAATTAAAGTAAGATCAGATAAAACTAGGAATAATGTAAAATAAATTAACTTCATTTTAACTTTTACCCCAGAGAAACAATGTGATTTCCCTTAAGATGATTTCCCATCATTTTCTTTAAAAGTAATCAAGAACATATATATTTATAAAGATAAACTTTTATTCATATCATGAGTCTAGAAACTTGGATCTGAGTGAGGCTTTAAGGATGGTTTAGTCTAACTTAGATCAGGCCTACAAACATCTCTATAAACTCCCAGAAAATGAATAACCGATACCTGTTAAATCTATCCCATGACAAGGAAATCAAACGTCTTGAGGTCATCTACAGGCAATCTAATTATTTATTAGAGATTCTAACTTATATTGGAATTACCTTTAAGACTTAATAATCTTGATTAATGAAGTTTGAAATAATACATTTATTGAACTAATATATAAAGATAATTATATGAAAGACAATATGGGCTTTTTTCAGGCTCTTTCCTTTCCCATTCAAGTTTATCCAAATTAAACTGATTAATGGTTACAGTTAGTCACAAAATATTTCTCTCTTGGGGAGATGGGAAAGGGGTGACAAACACTCTATTTTTGTTGTTGCTGTTCATGTGGGGAATAAAGTAAACAATTTAATTCTGCCTTTATGAAGAATTTAAATCTTGATAATTTATTTCATCTATGGCAACAAACTTTGTTTTCATCCATCTGGAAATTATGATCATTAGGTCATCTTCTATATACAATGGTATCTTTTTTTTTTATAAAAGAAATGCATATTAACGTGGTAAAATCTTGTTCCTGGTATTTTCCATTCTTTTTTTAAGTTATGTTTATTGGGGTGATGGTTAGTAAAATTACATAGGTTTCAAGTGTACATTTCTATAATACATCATCTATATATTGCATTGTGTGCTCACCACCCAGAGTCACTTCTCCTTCCATCACCATGTATTTGATTCCCTTTTCCCCTCTTTTACCATCTCCCCTTCTCCCTTACCATCTGGTAACCACTAAATTATTGTCTGTGTCTATGAGTTTTTGTTTCTTTGTTTGTTTGTCTTGTTCCTTTGTTGCTTTTAGTTTTATATCCCATATGTGAGTGAAGTCATAAGGTTCTTGACTTTTTCTGAGTTATTTCGCTTAGCATAATAATCTCAAGATCCATCCACATTGTTGCAAATGGCAGTATTTCATCTTTTCATATGGTTGAGTAGTATTCCATTGTGTATATGTACCATATATTAATCCAGTCATCTATCGAAAGACACTTTGTTTGTTTCCATGTCTTGGCCGCCATAAATAATGCTGCAATGAACATTGGGGTACATATATCTTTACAGATGTGTTTTCAGATTTTTTGGGGAGCTACCCAGAAGAGAAATCACTGGGTCATATGGTAATTCTATTCTTAATTTTTTGAGGAACTTCCGTACTGTTATCCATAGCGGCTGTACCAATTTACATTCCCACCAATAGTGCATGAAGATTCCTTTTTTTCCACAGCCTCTCCAACACTTGTTATTATTTGTCTTGTTGATAACAGCCATTCTACCAGGTGTGAGGTGATGTCTCATTGTGGTTTTGATTTGCATTTCCCTAACAGCTAGTGAAGTTGAGCATTTTTTTCATGTATCTGTCGGCCATTTGTATGGCTTCTTGGGAGAACTGTCTGTTCAGGTCCTGTGTCCATTTTTTAATTGGATTGTATTTTTTGTGTATGGAATTATAGGAGTTCTTTATATATTTTGTATCTTTTAAATGAGCAACACTTTTTACTTATACTTCCTGTGTAGAGTACTGCATGACTCATGGTATTTAAAAAAAGTATATAAAATATCTTTTAAAATGATAAAGCCATGATGTCATGACTTTCATTCTTCAATATGTTCTTTGATTTCACCGACTATAACCAATATGATTATTTACATTTTAGTAATCCAAGAGAAGGCCAAGAAGGGGAGAAAAGATGAATTTTAAAAGTTGTATATGATACAAAACCATGTTAGACTTTTTAAAAATATACGTTTATACATAGGAAAGAGTTGTCCTTAATTGATTTTGCATGGACATGATTTTAAAAAAATCATTAACTCTGATAGTTGGAATGAAAATTTAGGAGTAGAAGGAAAGACAATATTTAGCTATAAATGTAGTTTTCTATTTTCACATTTTTTTTCCAACAGTAGAATTATTCTTGTTAAATGTAACGTGATAGCGTTTCACTACTGTGAACAATATATTTTTATTTTTTTCTGTGTTGGATTTTATTTACTAAGAATTGTTATTATTTGCCTCCAAGAAATAGTTCTTATTTGAAGACAGGGACTGAAAATGGATGATGATAGGGCTGGGTGAGTAAGGTGAAGGGATTAAGAAGTATAGAATAGTAGTTACAAAATAGTCACGGGGATATAAAGTATAGCATAGAGAATATAGTTAATAATATTATTATAACTATGTACTAGTTATAATGGTGGGTGGGTACTAGACTTATGGGGGGAATCATTTCATAAATTATATAAATGTCTAACCACTATGCTGTACACCTGAAAACAATCTAATATAATATTGAAGGCCAGCTATAAAAAAAAATAGTCATGGGGATATAAAGTACAGCATAGGAATATAGTCAATAATATGGTAACAAGTATGTATGCTGTCAGATGGGTAATAGACTTACTGGGGTTATCGTTTTGTGAGGTATATAAATGTCTAATCACCATGTTGTTTTGTACACCTGAAACTAATAAAAAAAAAAAAAGAAAATGGATCATGATAGAAGAAAGTCAATTTGTGAGAAATGAATTTATTGAGTTGAATCTTCACTGGTTTACCTTTAAGTTACTTCATTTGACTATTTATAATCTATACAAGATGAAGAAAGCTCATTCAATGTGAAGATTTACCTTTCATGCATACGTAGGAACAATTTCAAATGTAGGAGTCATTCTAAGCCTATGGAAGCAAAGCTATTCTAATGAGAGGACCTTTATGTACTTTATTGAAGCTGTTCTTCCACAGCTTAGCGCGTAGTAAGCATGGTCTTCATGCCTCTATGTTGACAAAGCTTCCAAAATGTGTGACTTACAAACACAGGCGTCATAAGCAGTATTTTAGGACATTAGATTTGAATAACAAACAACATTTAAAATCTCAAAATTTCTTTCTTTACTATTGGGGTATGAAATATTTTTATCGTAAACTGATAATACAGGTTTGAATATATAACACTTCTACATATGAGATAGTGAAAGGTGGACACACTCATCCAAAGTGACATCCCCATAAATTACTATTTTAACACCCGCAGTTAAGGTGAATGACTAGTTAATGCTCCAAGTCAATATTGAAAGCCATCTACACATTATTCCTCAAGTTTAATTCTGGATTCAGAGTCTTAAATTCATCATGAAGAAGAGGATGAGAAGAAGGGAGGAAGAAGAGGGACAAGAAAGGAACATAAAGAGGAAAAATTATAGGAAGGAAGGGAGGAAATCTTATCGGCCTAAGATGTGTCAAGAAATTTAGCTTTCACTATACTAATAGAGGTGTAGTCAAAAGTATAAAATAACACATGATTTTTTTCCCTGTAAAAAGAAATAAACTGAAACTATCTCATTATGTGTTGTTTCTGTATATAACAGATTTAACAATGATGAAGCCATTATATTGTGACCGTAGTTCTTAAGTAAGTCCTTTGTTTTCTCTGGCTTTAAAATAAATGTTATACAGTTATTTACTTTGCATTTCGCTAATCCAATAGAGCACAATCATTATGCAATTAAATATGCAAAAAAATAAAAAAAATAAAAGCGCTGGTAAACTAATATAACATTAGAGTTGATTCTCTATCATCTTCTTTCTCTCTTTGTCCCTTTCTTTTATGTACTGTCTTCCTAACAAAAGAAGGGATGAGAAGTAATATTTAGAAATGCTTGTTAAAATGTTGTCAGTAGTTTTTCCTCATTTCATCTCCATAACAACCATGTGCCTGGGTATTTTATAGATGGAGGAATAATAGTTCATATAAGATGTTTAGCAATGAAGTTGGTTATAGGATCAATACAAAAAAGTGAATAGTCTTTTTTTTAATGCACCACCAACAAACAATTAGAACACATACACGTATGTGTATATGTATGTTTAAAATATGTAATTTACAACTAAAATTACAATGGATCTAGAAATAAATCTAATAAAAGTTTTGCAAGCCCTGTGCTTGGATGTTTCTAAAATTTTGCTGAAATACATTAACTAGAACTTTAATAAATGGATATATATCCCATGCTCATGATGGAAACACTTATTTTTCTGAGGATGTCTGTTCTCTCTAAATTGATTTATATACTTGAGACTTCAATAAAAATCTACAAGAGTTTTCCATGAAACTTGACAAACTGATTCTAAAGTGTATATGAAAGTTCAGTGGTCCTAAAAGACAAAGCATGTCTGAACAAGAAGATGGGTAATGAAGGAAAAATTTCCTATTTAAAGATCAAGGTTTAAAAAAACCATGGTAACTGATAAAGTGTGTCACTGGTGCAAAGGTATATAAATTGACCAGCACAATAAATCTGTAGATGGTGCCAATAAAATTATGGATAAAAACATGAACTTGCATTTCCTTTAAAAGGAAGCATGTATGTTCAAAACGTACAGATTAAAAGAAAAATTTGTTTACTATAATCAGAAACATGTAGAATGACCTACTATGTTGTGTTCATTCTCCTGGAAGAAAATATTAAGAGGGAAAATACTCAATGTTTGAGAGGATGTAGATCAATGGAATTTATTATTCATTACTAACAGTAATTTAAATTGGCACTACCATATTGAAAATTAGTTTCCCATTAGCTTATGAATTTGAACATTTATTCACCCAGAAATTCCATCCCCAGTTATATATTTAGTAGAAATTTTACACCTGGCACCAGGAGACATAAAGAAGATAATTCATACTAGCAATGTTCATAATTTGAAAATCCAGTGATGACCTAATTAGTTGTTAACAAATTGTACTATAGTCACACAATAAGTAGCAATGGTAGTGAATGAACTACACTGTCTGGACAATTTGTTAACAGGACAATCTAGGTTATTCTTAATAACATCTTGTTGAATGAAAAATGAAAAGCCAGATGAGATGCATTTTGTATCTTCGAAAACAAGTGAAACTAGGGCTAGTTCATGGGTATTCCTTGTATTAATTATCTTACATTCATTATTTTTTTCAAAGTTAAGAAATAGACTAAAAATAAAAATGAAATTAAAGTGAGTCATGTGTGAACTTGTGATGTTAGGGAGTTAAGAACCAAGGATTATGATTAATCCCATTTTATGTCTCTGATAAAAAAAGAAATTAGAGAACAGAGAAGTTAATTTATTAATGTAAAAAACATTATAAATGGAGCCACTGTAAAATGGAGTCAGAGCTGCCATCCCAGAGGAACTGCCTTGCATGCCTTACTCCTCAAACCTTTGGAAAGTTAAAACTGGGCAAAACAGCCTTTGGACTGCGCCTAAAACAGCATTGTATTCCAAACAACTATTTACAAAGATAACAAGAAAGCAGGTACTGTGTTTCCCTGAAAACAAGACCTAGCCAGATAATCAGCTCTAATGCGTCTTTTGGAGCAAAAATTAATATAAGACCCGGTCTTATGTTAATTTTTGCTCCAAAAGACGCATTAGAGCTGACTGTCCGGCTTGTTCTTATTTTTGGAGAAACACGGTATTATTACTACCAGACTAAAAATTAAAGATATGCTTTAGAATTAGCATCACTATTTTAGCTTATCGGCACCTATTGAAATGCCTTCCTTCTATTTATGTAGTTGTTCCCCTTCTCTTTCTCATAAATACCCCTTGCCTTCCCTTCATAATTGGCACACTGTTGGAGTTTCTGCCTCAGTCAATGCTTTCGAATAGCTGTTCTTTTGAATCTCAAAGAAATCCGTGTTGCCTCTCACTTTGGCCAACTTTTATGTTTAGGTTAACACACGTCTGATGGTTAGGTTAACACTTGTCTAATACAAATATAATGGTACAGAGACTGAATTCAGTCCGTGGGATTTAAATCCAATACCTATCCACCCTCTTGCCACAAACAACAGGGGACTAGAAAAGAGTAATTCTTTAAGCTAGCTCTGCACAAAAGTTCTAGAATTATAGAAAGTGTACATTTCTGGCAACTATTTAGCAGTACAGTTCTCTAAGACCCACAATAATAATTTATACAGTCTGTCTCCCCTAATATTTTTCTAGCCTCATTTGAAAATAATGAAATAAGAAAATAGATATATAAAAATGCAGAGAACAGGACTGACATTTTCAATATTTCCAATAAACTGAAAGCAAATTTTGTAATGCCTTCTCCCGTGCACTTTGACTCAAACACCTTTTAAAGCATTTTCATAACTTTTTACCTTATCGCAGCCGAAAGGAGCATTTGAAATCATCTGTTCAGATCTTCTCATTTTACAGATAAAGTTTCCAAGGTTACTGTCTTCATGGCCAATATTGGACTCAAGGTTACGATTCCTGGTGTCTAAATCCCATGGTGGTTTCTAGCCCTGATCCAGTGACCTGAGGGATTTTTGTCATGCTGGACAAAATAACGCTTTTAGAAGCAATTTGAGAAAGAGAAAGTGAATGCCAAATGTTCTATTGTATTCCTCACATGGGAGGTAGCTCTGCCATGAATTTATTATGCTTCTACAAAGTGCTATCTCAGTGGAATTGAGCAGCTGCTCGTTCTAAGCCAGTCCCTCTGTTGCTTCAGGTAAACTTTCTTAAAAATTCAGTGAGGACAGAGAAGTAAATCAGTGATCTCTTAGAGTATAAAGGAATAACATTGGCATGACAACATGGGAAATGTCCTTAGTTTTTCCTGGAAATGTTTTAAAATGCTTTATTGATGTATTTGAAAAGAGATACCACGGTTGAGGAAACTCAAATCTAAACTTCAGCCTCTTGTCAAAATATTTCTTATTTCTATTAATGAAAAGCACTTTGAATGCTATCCAACACAAGAAACAACTGTCTTTAAAATTTACATTTTAGGCTCACCTAAAAAGGAAACAAATAAACAAGCAAAACATGTCATTTTCTCTACCTGGAGACCCTCCTACCCAGATGGGGAGTGACTTAGACTCCTGTCTGTCATTTACATTCCAGTTTATAGTTTGCCTCCTCTGATTATTGCCTCCTCATGTATTATGCTTCTTTCTTAGAATCAGTCTAGGTCCACCTCATTTTCATCTTATCATAGTGCTCATCACAACAGAACTTGCTTTAGAGTTACTTACGTACACATCTACCACTGCACTGTGATTTCCTGGAGGTAGCAACTACTGTGTCTTTCTGTCCTGGATCATTTGCCATTTTGGTCTGAACCCCAATTCTTGTCTCTTCGTGTTTTCCCTGGTGTTGTAGGAGGCTGGGAACCTGCAGGCTACATTCCTCAGGCTCCTGTTGTGACTGAGCAAGAGCTCATGGCTGGACGTGCATAGACGTCAATACTATGGCATCAGCTTTTGAGGAAAGAAAAAAGCTTTTATTGTGAGGTCTCCTGGCAAGGAGACTGGAGGCAAGGCTCCAATCTGTCTCCCTGATCCAGGATTCAAGGCGGGGTTTTAAGGGATAGCAGTTAAGGGTTCAGGTTCATATGTGTTACTCGTGGGTGGTTTTTCACAAGTGTCACTCACTTGTGAACTTGGTTCTGGGTCTTGTTACATATAAGATAGGACCAGTTTGAGTTGGTTCTGAGGTTATGCTACAATCTCTAGCTCCTGTTAGTTTCAGCTAATGAGAGGTAGAAAGAAGGAAGAAGCTCGCTACTCCTTTCTTGGATTTTCCAGTAAGTGCAGCAAGGGTGGTGCCACAAGGGGCGGAGGCTGCAGCACCAGTGGAAATGCCTGGGAGGGCAGGCAGGTTCTGGACGTGTGCTCAGGCAACTCAGCTCCCTTGTGGATCCCAGGGGCACGGTGCTTAAGGAAAGATCACTGACTCCTTTGCTTCTCCAGCCCAGGAGTGGTAGTGTTTTCCTGTCGTTATCGTTGAATAATCTTTCCTCATCTTCCCACAGTCCTTTCAATACCAATGTATTAAACAACCTGTGTTTGAATTTCAGAGACTGGTTCTGTTTATTCCTATCTGGAGCTAGTGCAATGTTTAATACAAAATCAGGAGTGAAAAAAATAATTTGAACGAGAGAGGGTCCAAACTAACTAAATAGGATTCCAGGTCTGCAGTTAGAAGACTTTGTAGGGACATAAAACTCTTAACAGCAAAGCAGTCATTTATAAACTATTTATTAAATCAGGCAACTCTCAACCATCATTTCTGCTTGACACTAAACATAGACTCTCCCCATCCCTCCCCACTCACTGTGTTAGGTCATTTGTAGCTTAGTTCATTGTTAAGTATAAGATGTTGTCAGCATTATCTATACCTAGCAAGTTAAATGCAAATTTATTTCAAACTTCAAAAGATAATGATTTGAGTATCAATCAAAAGATTAAGAAAGCCCTTGGAAAAATTGATGAAGACCACACATATTTTTGCAAAATTTTCCTTTTGGGTTTATGTTGTTAAAGTCAGACAGATGCAAAATATGCCTTATCATGCTGTCACACAGTTTCGTCAGAAAAATAATGCAAAGATAAAGAAGACTCAGCATGAGTTAGATTATTTAATGGCTACAAATTCTTCCCATCCTAGTGTGTATCTCTCTTTGCAATGTGACATTGCCACTCCCCCCAGTAATGAAGTGGAATCTCTTTCTCTACCTCCTTAAATCTGAGCTAACCTTGTGACTTGCTTTGATGAATAGAATGTGTTGGAAGTGACATAGTGTGACCTTCAGAGATTAGGCTTCAAAGAGACCTTGCAGTTTATATCCTCATCCTCTTTGATCACTGCCCTGACCCCCATGTAAGGAAGTCAATGTGGAGGAGAAAGGAAACACTGCATCTGACACCCAAGCATCAAATATGTGAGAGGTCATCTTATATTTTTCTAGAAATTATGAGAAATTTGAGAGCTAATAAGTCGTTATTATCTTTAGCCACCACATTTTAGGAGAAAGACACCGTAACACAACACTTGCTTCAGTTTTAGATTAATTTAATAGCTAACAAAGAGTTGTAATGTTTTCATAATTACCTCCCCCCCCACTTTTTTTAAAATAATGCCCTTTCCCATATAAAACAATAAACAACTGGTTATTTGACCAATCCAAAATATTTTTACAACCAATTTTAAATTTCCTTTGAACAATATTCCATGGGTGAATAAATCTTTGTTATTGACATAAACCCCAATTTCTGACAGAAAGTGAATAGGCAGGTTTTTATAAGCGATCAAGATAGTCATCCTAATAGAGGCTCATATCTTCAAGGAAAAAAAATGACTTAATTATCAGGCCAGTGGTTTTGATGATATATAATGCAATGAGATAATTTCAAGAGATTCCATGAATTTCTTAAAATTTCCCTTTGTGTTTAACAAAATTTGCAGGATCATTGATTAAAGGTATGCTTTTTTTTTCAAGAATGTGCAGCTTCATAATTCATATTATAAATCTACCTCCTTTAGAGAGAGATCCTGAGACATTGAAATTTTCTTGAAAACAAGTCAAATGATGATATACCTATAAAACTACATGCCCAAAATCTGATGTCATTGAAATATTGTTAGATATATAACTATACATATAAATATACATATATCTATATAAATATGTTACATATAGAAGACATATAACACATGTGCTATATATAACACTTATATTATAAACTGTGTTTTACAACTTGTAAGGAACAGGATGTTCAGAAAAAGCACAGACACATACAAAAATTAATAATCCTAACCTGACAATGGATTTGTATTCAGTGGTGTATAAATGGATGTCCGATGCAAGAAAAACTTGACTTTCTTAATTCAACCAGGGCATTCGATGAAGTAGAAGAATTTCACAAGGACTTTGTAACTTAAAAAAGGCTCACATCATTTTGTGGATATTTTTTGCAGTAAAGAAAACATGAATATAATGGACTTCAATAATATAATTTTTTTAGTGCAAAATTAGATCTGGGGTAACATCATCTGAATATACAACAGATAACTACAGGTCAAAACTAACATTCTACCACACTGCTCTCTGCAAAATTTCTTTTCTATGATAAATGTTTTAAAATCTAAGAATGAGTATATTAAACTTTTGGTTTGGGCTAACCAGTGACATCAAATACATTTATAATTATTAGGTTTTGGGGGAAAAATTTTTAAAAACAGTTTCCTGGGTTTATTTTTTTAAACCACTTTATTGAGGTATAATTGATATACATAAAGCTGTATATATTTAATATATACAACTTAATTAGTTTTCTAGGATTTATTTTTATATTAATAATGAGGGGACCCATTTATTAAACTCTCATTGTATCACAGGAACTGGAAACTTTGCATTAATTATTCTCATATAATATTCACAAGGTGTAAATATCAAAGGTTAGAGAAATTTGGTGACTTGCTTAAGTCGATGAAAGTAGTGGAAATCAAAACTCTTGTTATTGGTCTCATTCCCTTCACCATTTCATTCAACTGGGCCATAGCACTCTCTAAATTTTAACTAGTCAATTTTGTTCTATTTTTTTAGGTCATTTTTTTTTCAGTGTTTTTTTTTTTTCTTTTTTTCTTTTCTCAGATCCATGCTGCTTTATTTTAAAATGTGAACCAGAGTATGCGCACTAATTTGTGTTAGAGGACTACTTACTGTATACTTTAGTTGTGTTGTACATCATCGTTCACTTGTATTTATCACCTTGGTGGGAATAGTCCACCTACATCGCCAAAATATTGTCTATGAGCAGTCTACATGGTTATTTCAGGCAGGTGACTTCACTTTTTATCCATCAAGGGCATAGAAACTTCTTCTCTTGAGACTACTATCTGAAAATTTAATGCACATAATTTCCCTAAGCTTGGAAGAAAAATTGTTTTTAAGAAATTTTTAATGGAAAAATTAGGTACTGAATTATTGGCATATTATAAACACTTTACCCAGCCTTTGCAAACATCTAGGGCAGCTCTGTCCAGTATAACTCTCTGCTTTGATGGAAATGTTCTATGTCTGGATAGTCCAACATGGCAGCCACTCGCCACATTTGCCGCGGAGCGCTTGACACGTGGCTAGTGGGACTGAGCGTCAGACTCTAATGTTAATATGGTGGGTGGTGACCATAGCAGGTCAAAATGAAATGACTTCATATGTCCATCCACCGCCTAAGGCCCACCTCCGACTGCTGTCCATACAGTACACAGAAAGTGAGCTAGTCTCTTTAAGAAAGCCAGTGAACCCTGTAACTGCACTCGTTCTTTTTCCGGCTACTGTAAAGATGGCACCATTACCGTGTTTATAAAAGTCTAACAACCGGTTTTACTTGTAGAAGATTAACCCCAGCTCTCCTCATTCTTCTAGAACAGTAGTTTTCTACCTGAGAGTTGGAGAATTGCTCCCTTAAGGCACTTTCAGGAACATCAGCTGCCAGGCATGAAACTTGCTGTGTGCTGTAGATCTGAAGATATGGGTGGTGGGTGGATTTGATTTTCCTGGACCTGCCCGAGGCCAAAATTGTTTCTGCTTCATTATTCTGAGAAATGGAAACTTTCCATGAGGCCGTCTAGCATTCTAAAACACAAATGCTGGTAGATGTAAAAAATTTCAAAGTCCTTATCCACAGAATTCTTTGTTTTTTACAGTAACTGTGTTCCCTTGTGCTTAAATCAGTTCACTATAAAGATACCACAAATCTAAGCAGGACATTTCCTAATGCTATGCATTCCTACTGGGATAAGCTTTTTCTATTAGAGAAGTAAAACTTTGAATGCTGTAGTCATCAAGACAAAACTGTACAGGAGGCAAATCCATCTTTGATGCCTAATTATCCCTTTCTTTCTTCTCCTGCTTCCCCCACCCCACTCTACCCTTCACTCTGTTTTTTTTCTTTTATTTTCTGTCCAGCCCTCTTGAATCTGGTAATCTTTGCCCTCTCCTAAATCCTGGTCTATTCCTAGGAAAAGGGCAGAAATTCAGATGAGGATGATCAAAGAAATTTCATCTTTTTAGTGTACTTGAATTTTAAGCGTAGTTTTCTATCTGTTTAAGGAATTAAATGTTTTGTCTTACGCTAAACATATTTAAAACAATTTGATGGAATCAAGGATTTACTTTCCATCTCCTGAAATCTTACCTTAATTTTGGGTACCTATTGTTCTTATGTGTAAAGTTAACCCCAACTTAGGTTCAGCCTAATCTTTCTATATCTAAGAAGGCATCTAAATCAAGAACGATCATATCAGGAAACCTATATATCAGTGAATATTATTGTTATGACACCTTGTGATATTAAATTATACACAAGAGCATCAACACAGTACTCACCTTAAGTAAAAATTCAAAAAATTGTTTAGAAAAGAACTTTTATTACAAATTAAATTTGTTGGGGTGACAATGGTTAGTAAAATTATGTAGGTTTCAAGTGTACAATTCTATAACACATCATCTGTTTTCCTCTCCTCTAACCTCTCAATACCTTATGGATAGTTCACTGACTTTTGGTTTGGCACATAATTTAGAAAGAGTATTCTTCATAAAATAGCTTGATCATATTATGTATAACGAAAGTATGTTACCCCATTTTTTATACTTCTACCCAATGTGGAAGAACAGGGATCAGATTTATCCTCTTAATTGAAACAACCAAAAGAAACAGATAAAATAATTGGCTTTAAGATACTAGATACTGGGTAAAAAAGGATAATAATCTCTGAAAGTTAAAAAACAAACATGGTGAGCTCCAAGACTGCCTCAGGTTATTGCTATAGAATGTTTCCAGGCCATGGTGCAGGGAGAAAAGACACATACAGAGTCTGGTGGATTTCCTGAGTTGAGGAGATGGAGCTGTGAGTTTGGGAAGATCAAAGCAGTTAGAATTCACAGGGGAGATTATCATAGAAGAAAGAGTTGCACAGAGAGAGAACCTTGAACATCTTTGGAGATTCCTCTTGAGTATTCAACAGAATACTAATCAGCATATGTGTGTGAAGAAATTATCTAAGGCCAGAAAAAACACATTCAAATATATTAGAGGGAGGAGGTTTTGGCACTCTTACAGGGTGTGGAATAGTGCTTATGCCTACCAGCCAAGTCAAGGAAAATTCATAATTCACAGGGCATTGTATAGAATACTCAGGAAAATCTTGCTTCAGGAATGTGGCATAATTAGACTTAGGCTAAGGATTTCTACAGCCCCACCTAAGACTTATAAAAGTAAGACCTGAATGGATCCAATTATTTCTAAGTAACCTAACTGCATTCCAGAATAAAGCTAAGGAGATTTATAGGAATACAAAAATATCCAGTAACCAACAAACTAAAATGCACACAATTGTCTGACATGCAATCAAAAATTACTAGGTATGCAAAGAAGCAAGGAACACAACCCCTAATGAGGAAAATAATAATTAATATTACTATTATACTCTAACTGATGGTAGAATGAACAGATAAGGACATTAAAACAATGTAATTGTATTCCAACTCAAAAGATTAAATAATGCCAGGGAAGAAATAAAATGGATACAAATTGCAGTTCTTGAGCTAAAAGTTACAGTGCCTGAGATGAAAAATACTCTGGATGTAACAGCATATTAAATATGGCAGAACAAAAGATCAGTGAACTTGAAGACATAGAAATATAAGCTATTCAAAGTAAAATACATAGACAAAAATTGTAAAAGAGCATGCCTGAGTTGCAGGACACTTGTAGTGGCCTAATATACATGTAAGTGGAGTCCCTGAAGAAGATGGGGGGGGGGGGGAGGAGCTTTTTGAAGAAATAATGGCCAATGTTCTCAAAATTTGATGAAAACTATAAAATATAGATCCAGTGTGCTCATATTAAAGGATTAGAAGACAAAATAGAGTTAAGATGCAGTTTCTTTCCATGTTAATCTATAGATGCAACACAATCCCAAATAAGTTCCAGACATTCTCTTTTGTAGATATCAGCAAACTGAATCTAAAGTTTATGCAGAAAGGCAAAAGACCTAGATTAGCCAACACAATACTAAATAAGCACAAAGTAAAAAAATAACACTATCCAACTTCACAACTTACTGTAAAGCTACAGAAAACCAAGGCAGGCATGCTATTGGTAGAAGAATAGCTACATAGATTAATGGACCAGAAGAGAGCACCCAGGAATAGGCCCACACAAATATAGTCAACTAATCTTTGAAAAGGAATAAAGGTAATTTAATGGGAAGAGGACAGTCTTCTCAGACACTCCAACTTTCACACAAAAATGGACTCAATATGGATCATAAACTTATATGTAAGATGCAAAAATATAAAACCAGAAGAAAACTTTGGAGAAAATCTATAAGATCTTGAGTTTGGTGATAAGTTTATAGATACAACATCAAAAATAAGATCCATAAAAGATAAAAGTGAAAATACATATTTTATTAAAATTTTAAAAAATCTGCCCTGTGGAAGACATTTAAAACAATGAATAGATAAGCCACAGACGGTGAGAAAATATGTACAAAGCATACATCTCATTAATGAATTGTATCCAAAATGTACAACTCTTAAACGTAACACTAAGAAAATAAAATACCTAATTAAAAAATGGGCAAAAGATCTGAAAAGGCATCTCACCAAAGAAAATATACAGATGGCAAATAAGCATATAAAAAGATGTTCAAGATTATTTGTTATAAGAGAATTACAAATTAGAACAATAATGAAATACAACCACATACTTATTAGAAAGTCTAAAATGAAGAAGACTGACAATAAAATTGCTGCAAGAATGCAGAGCAACAAGAACTCTCATTCATTGTTGATGGGAATGCAAAGTGATAGAGTCACTTTGGAAGACAATTTTGTAATTTCTTAACAAAGTTAAACATAATCTTACCATATGATACAGCAATAACACTCCTAGATATTTACCCAAATGAGTTGAAAACTTGTATCCATACAACATATTGCTTATGAATGTTTGTAGTAGCTTTATTAATGGTTGCCCCAAACTGGAAGCGACCAAGAATTTTTTCAATGGTGAATGGATAAACAAAAAATGGCATACTCGTATAATGGAGTATTATTTAGCAATAAAAAGAAAGGAGCTATTAAGTCATGAAAACCATAGGGTGAATCATAAATACATATTGCTAAATGAAAAAAGCTAGGCTGTAAAGGCTTTATAATGTATGATTCCAATTATATGACATTCTTGAAAAGGCAAAAACAAAAAACTAGAGGGACAGTAAAAAGATCAGTGATTAACAGGGCTGGAGGAAGAATAGGACAGAATTAAATAGGTGAAACACAGAAGACTTTTAAGGACAAGAAACTATTTTGTATTATACTGTAATTGTGGATACATGACTCTATGCGTTTGTCAGAAGGCACAGAACCCATAGAACCTTACAGCACAAAGAGTTAACCTTAATGTGTTCAAATTAAAAAGAAAAGTGGGTGGGGGCAGGATTCCTGGGATGGAATACAGAATGTGACAAAGTAATTACCTGTATTAGAAATGTATGGAACAGCTTCATTTTAAGGGGATGGGTGAAAAAGTTTCTGAACTAATTAACTTTGGAAATGTGTGGTCTGTAAGTCTAAAGAAATAGTACCTAAGCACTGTACTTTAGTTGATAAAGTTGTTTCCCATGGGATTACAGGTTAAAAATTGTGATATCACTCTAAAGCCATATTGAAATTGAACAATTAAGTAAATTATGGTGGATCATGAGAGTCTAATTTCTCACTGTTGGAATGGCAGTTTACAGATAAAAAAGAGAAGGAAGCTGGAATAATCCATGTGGTAACAGGTTAGAGTTGGAGATCTCAGTGTGAAGTCATACTTAGCTTAATATAGATACAAATGGATACACATAGACATATTTATAGATATCTGGATATACGCAGGTTTGTATTTCCTTGCTCTTTCAGCTGACAGGGCCTAGAAGTAAGGATATCCAGTAGCAACAAGTACACTTAGCACCTATGCATAGATTTTGGTGTCTTTATACCCTTCTCCAGTAAACGGAACCAGGGATCCTTAAAGAAATAGCTGATTCTAGGACTGGGGCAGGATATACAACAGATGAACTTAGAGAATCTTGTGGTGCTAGAAAGGAAGAAAGGGTTAAATGTGCGTGCGCACGCACACACACACACACACACGTACACTAATGGAAGTATATATCAAAGGACACAAATCCAACTGGAAAGGGATGGGAACTACCATGTTTCCCTGAAAATAAGACTGGGTCTTATATTAATTTTTGCTCCAAAAGACGCATTAGGGCTTCAGGAGATGTCATCATGAAAAGTCATGCTAGGCTAATTGTTTTCTGGTTAGGTTTTATTTTCGGGGAAACACGATATTTCACCTAAAGATGAAACAATTTGAGGACCAAAATAGAGTAGTATTGTTAACATATAGCATAAATATCCATGAATTCGTATGATTGATTAAATAAATAAATAGATTGAGAAAATAGACGGATCTATCATGGAGAATAATTCCAAGTGATTTGTGTAGATACTCTGGTAGAGCATAATTTCCCACTCCTTACGTGTGTGCTGTGCATAGTGACTTCCTTCCAAAGAGTGGGAAAGAGAGGCCAAAAAACAACAACAACAACAACAACAAAAACAGAGAGTAATGTTACAGTGGGGAAACCTGACAAACACTTTCTCCTCCAAAGTGATCAAAGCAGTATCATCATTGATAAGTCATGTTGAAGGTATGTGCTCTTGATATGCTGTGATGGAAATGGCACTTTACCTCTGTAAGTCTTCATCTCAAAAACTTAATCACGAGAAAAACAATAGGCAAATTCCAACAGGGGGACATTGTACAAATCAGCTGACCTGCATGCCTCAAAACTGTTAAAATTATCAAAAGTAAGGAAACTGAGAAACTGTCACAGCCAAAGGATCCTAAGGAGGCATGAACAGTAAATGTAATGTGGTGTCCTGGATGGGATCCTGGAACACATAGAAAAGTACATCCAGTAAAAACAAAGGATCTGAATATAGTGTGGACTTTATGTAATGATAATATATATACCAATATTGGCTCATTAATTATAACAAATGTATCAAACTAATGGGTTAATGATATGGGAAACTGGATGTGGAAGCTAAATGGGAACTTTCTGTACTATCTTTGTATTTTTCTATAAATCTAAAAATATTTTAAAATTGAAACTTATTTATTTAAAGTATTTAAAAATGAAAAAATATTTAAAAAAATGGAAAATTTCAAGTCATCAGATACCACACTCACTTTTTATTATATATTTTAGTCAGAATTATATCTAAAATCCTAAACACTTTCTAGTAAAAACTAAATTGCATTTCATTTTAAATCTCGTTGAATTATACAAACTATGTATACATATGCATATTATAGAGGCATATGTAAATATATGTATACATATTATATACACATTTATACACATAAATGTATAATTTGTTTAGGTAGGCAGGAATCCTGAAGTTTCTTTAACACTATTAAGGAAAAAAATATAAAGTAAAGTGAAATGCCACCTAAGAAACATGCTTATTTATTTATTTTTTTTATTGGGGAAGGGGAACAGGACTTTATTGGGGAACAGTGTGTACTTCCAGGCCTTTTTCCAAGTCAAGTTGTTGTCCTTTCAATCTTAGTTGTGGAGGGTGCTGTTCAGCTTCAAGTTGTTGTCCTTTCAGTCTTAGTTGTGGAGGGTGCAGCTCAGCTCCAGGTCCAGTTTTCGTTTCTAGTTGCAGGGGGCACAGCCCACCATCCCTTGCAGGACTTGAGGAATCGAACTGGCAACCTTATGGTTGAGAGACCATTGGCTCATGTGGGAATCGTACCAGCAGCCTTTGGAGTTAGGAGCATGGAGCTCTAACTGCCTGAGCCACCGGGCGGGCCCGAAACATGCTTAGTTTTTACTATTATTATTTTTCTGAAGAAAGCATCCAGTGTTGTCCATAATTTTTAATCTTTATTTGCCAATTAAATTTTTATTATGGAAGGGTTGTGTCAGGTGAGATGTTAATAGAAAAGTGCATTGCTAGAGCTTTGGATATTTGCAAAGTTGCAAAATTCAGTGTGTTGTGTTATCAAAGTCATCACGCTGTTTGCAACATACTGATTAAAAGAGAAAACAAAATAGTATCACTTAGGGCAATAAAAAAGTCACTTATGAAAGTGAATTTATGTTACAGAATGTCAAGTCCCTTAACTGAAAATGTATTACAAAATAAAAGTAAATACCATTAATAAAATATTAACTTCATAAAGGTTCAATCCCTACAATGACAACAATGCAAATTTTTGTAGGTTTACTGGTTATAGCATAGAAAACATTGTTTATATTCAATATAAATATACTTGCGAAGGGGCTTTTGGTAAAAATATTATTGCTTCATAAATAGGTGTTCTGAGACCAACTTCAAGTGTGTGGGGGGTGTTCCCTACATTGACCAGCAGTTCTCAGACACCAGCAAGTTTGTCGAGAATTCAACTCAGTTCTAATGCTATATATGGGGAGTATCAGTTT
The DNA here is from genome assembly GCF_057876585.1 of Rhinolophus sinicus. Lineage (NCBI taxonomy): Eukaryota > Metazoa > Chordata > Mammalia > Chiroptera > Rhinolophidae > Rhinolophus > Rhinolophus sinicus. Next base: position 59,399,522 of record NC_142508.1, on the reverse strand, counting down.
GCATAGATTAGGGGCTCAGTGCTACAAGACTGCCTACCCCCTCCACCTTCCTTCCCCCCCACCCCCACCCCCACCCCCACTTCAGATGCCAGTGGCAAGACCAGGTTGTTAGTGCTTCTGTCTGACTGGTTATAAATCAGAGGTTTCCATGACCCCTCCTTGGGTTCAATTAATTTGCTAGAGCTGCTCACAGAACTCAGAGAAACATTTTTGTTACTAGATCACAGATTTATTGTAAAAAGATATAACTCAGGAACAACCAGATGGAAGAGATGCATAGGGCAAGGTGTGGGGAAGGGTGCAAAGCTTCTATGCCCTCTCCAGGGGCACCACTCTCCCAGATTGTCAAAGGGTCACCATGCTGGAAGCTCTCCCAACCCTGTCCTTTCAGGTCTTTATGGAGACTTCATTACATAGTCATGATTGATTACATCATTGGACATTGGCAACCGAATTCAATCTCCAGCCCCTCATCCTCCTGGGGGTGGTGGTGAAAGTTGGGGTGGAGGAGAAGGGGAGTAAAGGGGTGGGAAGGACTGAAAATTACAACACTAATCAGTGGTTGGTTCTCCAGACAAGACCCCATCCTTAGGTTACCTAAGGGCTTTCCAAAAATCACCTCCTTAACATAACAGAAGATGCATCGATCTCTCTTATCTAGGAATTTCCAAGGGTTTTTGTGAGCCAGAAACTATGGAGGAAGACCAAATATACCTGAGAAATATATTTTGATTACCTAAGTGCCCAAATATATATTTCTTATGAATCACAATATCACACCTCAAATATAATTTAGTTTTAAAATCAATCAATTTTGAGTAGTGACCATCAGCCAAAGGGAAGAATACGAAGCCCTGACCCTCCTTCCCCCAAAGAGGCTTAACAAAATTACACAGACCAATTAATTACCTTTGTAAGAAATCCAGAAACCAGATCAGAGGTTCAGGCACCAGATAAAACAATTGTTACCTGAGTAAAGGAAACAAAGGAGTTGCATTTTAATCTCCTTCTAGTCTTTTGCTGTGACTTGGTCCCATTATGGCCTTTTTCAATCTAAAGTATAGTCCAGGAGCCTCCACGTACCACTGTGGGGGGTGGGGAGGAGACACACAGTTCTCTGGCAGCTTATACCAAGAGAAAATTCTCTGGCAAGTTGTGCCAAGAGGAAATTGAAAGGCTTATTTTACAAATTTTAACATTTTGATTTGATTTATAATGCTTTCCCATACACGGACTGACCCATAATATGCATATGCTGAGCCCTAGGCACCAGCAGTTGTTTTTATCTTAATCGGTGGAAAATATAACCACAAATGCATACACAGAGAGAAGTGATTCATGGTGTCTGAATCAGCAGTATAGTAATGTGCAAAATTAGGTCTCTACACTTTTCTGATTTTTTTCCAATCAGACTCGTTTTTTTCTGACATTAAGCACCACTCTGGTGGGGTTGGAGGAAAGAAGCACAAGTCAGCAGGTCTTAATGACCAGCCCTTTTCTGCCACTAATAGGTTGTGTCCCTCTGGCAACTTGTAATTCCTCTGCTCATCAGATTTCTCATCTGTGCAAAGTGAGCTAGAGTAATACAGTGATTACAATAACAACATTGATTGGGTAACTCTAGGGGCTTTCATTTAACAGGCATTGTCTCAGCCATGCCGTTGATACTATACTTATCCTTGGTGCACAGATGAGGAAACTCAGAATCAGGGATAGCAAGGAGCAGGCCGTAGAGCATGCAGCTGGTTGTGGAACTGGAGCAGAAGTTGAACCTGGGCTGCCAGATTCCAAAGTTGCCTGCTCAGACCACTGCTCTGTACGGTCAGAATGCGGAGATCAAAGGCTAGTAAGTAATTGAGGACCCACTAAGTGCTAAGCCCTCTTTCTGAGGGTGTCACACATATCACAGTGACTTTTTAGTCATTTTTCTGTTATTTTTTAACAAAAGGAAATCAAAGACCAGAGTAATGGAGTCACTTAATCAGAACCACAGTGAAAGCTGAATTTATAGCTCGGCTTCACAGTTTACAATGTCCAAGCTCTTTCCACTGCTTCACTGTCTATGCAGCTCTCTCCCCTCTGTGGTCATCAGGCAGGGACAGGTGTTGCAGTGGCCTGAAATGTTCAGGTCTTCTTTTCAGTGCCAGACTCCAATTCATTCTATTACCATAGCCCACCGATAGGGAAAAATCCACTATCAATGGCTGCTGTGATCATTTATACTGTGTCCTAAAGAAGTTATTATTGGCATGAAAGGTTCAGTTATTTTTCATTTTTGATACGTATACTGATCCTTAAAATTTTTTCCCCTCTAATTTGTTTTATGGGAACAATGAAGTATAGCATTTTAATATGAGGACAGCTTTTCTCTTCCGGAGAGCCTGAGACCCTATTCCCCAGCATGGAGTCAATAAAAGTGATGATTTTAGAGCTCTGCAGACCAGAATGCGAAGGCCAGCTCTCTCTCCTACCCTGCTCAACTTCACTGAGGTTCAGTCCCTTTGGTAAATAGGCACAGTGACATTTTCCTCAAGGGGCTCCCGTAATAATTTAATTAGATCACAAATGGCATATAGTAAATGGCATATAGTATGTGTTCAATAAAATGCAATCCCATTCAATAATTACTTAACAGAAACTATCAGTTTATAGCTACTTTTGCTTAACATATTATGTTTGAAAATAGCAAAATCAGGGACGTAGGCCTAGGGATACAGAGTAAACACTCAAACAAAGACCCGTCTTTTCCACTGCTGTTTCGTTCTAGAGTCTCAGCTTCTTGCTCCCCTGACAGGGTTCAGGGAGGGAGTGTCCTGTGATCTGAGGGGCATCAGAGCAGTAAAACTGGAGTCAGAAAAATGAAGTCCAATCCTCAGCACTTTACTTACTAATTCTATGACCTTTTCAAACCATTTAAATTCTCTGTTCTTGTTTCTTCATCTGTAAAATCAGAAAAGCAAAAATACCTCTTTTGCTTTGTCAGGAAGAGCGAAACAAAACTGGGTTATACAGGAGGATGCTTTTGTCATTTTCTTCCTTATTTCATTCATTTCACAGCAAGACTGCTGCTGCTAAAGGTTTACGTTTCTTCTCATTTGTAATCCCCAAGAGGTGCTTGAGAACTCTAGTAAATTTCTACTGTTATAAAATCTAGCACATTTTCTAGTTGATATCTTGACATTTATTTTAAAAGATTATTTATCCCATGTGACACACTTATCATTGTGTGATACTAACTCTGTTATTTAAATATTTTAATATTCTGTTCAAGAAATAACAGTATCCATCGATCAGCCATTAGAAAGGTAATTTTTCTGTGGTTGTTGATCTTCTGAATTCAACTTTTCTCCTTTGTCCATTTGAATTACGACTGTATATTGTTTAGGTTTGGGGTGTGTGTGTGTGTGCATGTGTATGTGTTAGGGTTCCCTTCAGTATCTCATCATTTTTCATTTTGGGCCTTTTGGGAATTGTTATTCAAGAATTTGAGTGTAGAATGCAACTGTATGTTCACAGCATGATGCATTCATCAAAATAAATCTATCCACAACATTTATTCTGTGGATTTGTATTGCACTGAAATTTGCATTGCACTGATGCACTAAAATGAGAAATGTTAATTTCTTGCAGACTATCACTAGATGATTTAAAATAACTGCCAAACAGGAATGTCTGTTTCCATGTGAGGAATTTTCATAATAAAATCCTGGCACCATAGCTAAAGAGGATAGTTTTATACAAACAGAGAGAAACAACAGCAAGTATTTTCCCTGAGGACCGTTTTAGCTACAATGTACCGATGCTGCTCAGTTATTTCTGTCTTATTTTATGCTTTTGTTTTGAAACATAAAGCAATTTTACCTGGATGCAATCTTGGATACTCAGGAATTAGCTCAGTAAGTTGACTGGCTCTGCCCATGGCAAGACCGCCAGAAAATCGGGATGCTCTTCTGGCTCTCCCCTCCCCCTACCCACATGTCCAGAGGGGAGAAAAGGGTTAAGGATTATTGAAGAATAGAGGAGAGGGGAGGGAGCCCCGAAGAGGCCCAGGAGCAGCAGGCCGCACCTCAGCAGCAGGACCAGCTTTCCTCAGCCGCGCAGCGCGGTGGAGCTCTGAGCGCTGCTGTGAATTTGGAGGAGGGATGCTGCTGTCAATTTCTAGGACCGCTGCTGCGAGGAGTGGGCGTGGCCTCGGCCGTGTGGATGCTTGTTAGGAAAGATGCTAGTTGCTTTTTAGTGAGGAGTGAGGGCTGTGGTGTGCGTGTGTGCAAAGGACAGAGAGAGAGAGAACGAGAAAGAGAGAGAGAGAGAGAGAGAGAGAGAGAGAGAGAGAGAGAGAGAGAGAGAGAGAGAAGAGAGGAGAGGAGAGGAGAGAGGAGAGAGGAGAGAGAAGGATAGGAGAAGCGAGGGAAGGAGGGAGAGAGACAGAGACCTAGAGGTGCTGAAGACAGAGCCGAGAGAGGGACTGAGAACAGGACTAGAGCTCTTGGACAGCCTCTCAAGATCTTTTAGGGGAGCCTAATAAATGTGAACATGGGGTCTGTCACTGGAGCTGTCCTCAAGATGCTACTTCTGTTATCTATTCAAAACTGGAACAGGGTCATAGCTGGGAATTCCTGTAAGTATACAGCAAATGAATTAAACTTGCTGGGGGGTTCTCTGAAAAACTTTAATTCTGTTGTTTTTATGATTATTATTTGTAACTGAAATTGCTGCAAAGCTTATTGCTATAAATGAAGCATCACTTAAAAATTTTGCAAATATGATTGGGTTTATACCTGTCTTTCCTTTTGGTCTGGTCACAATATGTAAAATGTCATTTCTTTTCTTTTCTTTTCTTTTTGTGTGTGTGTGTGTGTCTATGAGCAGAATCTTATCTTTTCATCTTTGAATATTCATTGAGAAAGCTCAAGTTCTAGTGAAAACATTAAATTAGCATTTTAACCAGGGAATAGCCTGTGAATGTCTTCATTTCTTCCTTTTTTAGGATTACTGAATTTTATTGGAATTATGTCTAACAAGAAAACAACTGGCAGACTTTATATTATGCTGCATTAGCTTAGATTTCTGAAGTTTGCAATTTGGCAGACTGGTAGCTGGCTGCATCTTTAAAATGATGCCAGGCTCATAACTGAAATGTACTGCAGAATTCAGGAGCAGAATTGGTGGAGGTGAACCTCAATATTAAGAATTGTGCCCTCAGAACTGCTAAAAGAATGAGACTTGGGCCCTCCTGAAAGAGGGGGGTTTGATTCCTACATTTTGCTTAAAGGAAAAATATCCAGGTGATTTTTCAAAAGTGTTATTCTTTAGTGGTTGGATTTTTAACTTTATAAATTTGTGATTCAATATTCTGATTCTGAGTTAATTGATTCAGGGAAGATTTATAAAGGTCTTAGTTGTAATTTAAGTATCATCTAAAATAATTTGGCAGAACTCCCTTTATCTACTTTTTATTAGAGATAGAAAGTTTTAAAAGTTATATTTGGCTTACAATATCTAATGGGAGAATTTTTCCCTCTTTGATCAATGATAAACAAGCTCTGCAAATACAACTTTTTATATCTCTTTTACAGATTGTAAAGGAAAAGCTCATTTGCTTTTCAAGAAAGGGCTATGAGGCCTGTTCAGTGCTGTTGTGTAGCCAGGTTTAGGTTGGAGGGTACAGATAAGCCACTAATAAGGTGTTTGCTACGGCACATCCCTTGAGCACAGTAAAGTGCCCTGATGTGGGAAGAACATTGTTAATGACCTTGCTGTCCAAGTCAGATGTCCATTTACACTGCAAGGCTACTGGGATTATGTGTTTCCATTCAGTACTAGCTCATTTAATGGCATGGTGTATCCATCATTCTTAAAGAAGAGAATCCTGTTAGGATGCTGCCCTATGTTTCAGATTCAGTTTTGGGTGTGTAAGAATCCTATGAGTCAATATGCATATTTTCACCTAGTTAAAATCTTGGAATGCTGTCATGGTAGCATAGGACAAACATGGCAACAAACAAATAAACAATAACACCGACACACACACACACAAAGTTTTGTAGAAAAGGTGTACATAATTCATCCTCCAACTACTGAAATTCAACCAAAAAGGAAAGCACTAGAGGTCACTCTTACAATGTAAAGCACATCCCTTGAAGCATCCTTCCCTGAAGGAAAGCAGAGCCTAAGTCTGGCCTAGGTGTAGTCCTGTCTTTCCAATACACTGTTTGGTTTATAGCATATTGATGTGGTTGATTGGGCTACGAGTTGTTTATATTTGCTTGTTTTCTTGAAGTCTAATAAAAGGCAGAACAACTTTAAATAGCTTTCTTTTGAAATATATCTTCTTAGTAAAGGAAAGATGTGTTGCTGAAAAGATCTGAGGAGAACAAATACTCATGGGTGCTTAGCTCTGGCTAAGTCTCTCTCTGATACTTAAAATTTCAGCCCTGGGTCTGAATTCTTTCAGCTGTGGTTTGTTCAGGAAGCAATTTAATGCTTTTCTAACCATTTGATAAAACTTATAAAATTTTAAATTATTAGGAATATTTAAATATTGAAGTTGGAGTTGTTGGTTACCATATGTAAGAGTTGACTGTTCTTAAAGTGTCAAATATGCAATTAAATGACTTCAGATAATTAAAGTTCATTTAGTAATTTCTTGTTAAAATCACTTGGACAGTATGATTTGCAGCAGTATATATAAAAGAAAAAAATATTTCCCAAGTTTTTGTTTTTTAATATTTAGTAAGTATTTTTTGTTGTTGTTTTGGAAGGAAGCAAAGTCTTCTTATTGCTATTACCAAGGTACTTCATATGTTTTATCCTTTTTGAAAGAGCAAGTATATATATTTATCAGCAAGATTGGGATTCAGTGTATGGACAAGTGACCATCAACCAGCATAAGCATAATTAAAAGTGTTACACAGTAACGCCAATAATTGTTTTGGGTGAGACTTTATATTAAAACATGAATCAATCTTGAATATCAATATTAAAGTCAAGGAGAACTGAATACAGAAAAAGAAAATTAAAGGTCAGTCTCTTAGGTGAATAACAAAGATCTTCTTACTTTATTTACAGCTGATTCACCAGGAGCAAATTTGTTATCCATTGAGTGGGCCTAAGGCTGCCAGCATGAAAACTTTCATGGGACAGGACTCTGTAAAGCAGGGACAGCTCAGGGATTAGGTGCCCTTAAATTTGAATGTTAGTTGATCTAATTGATCAATAGGGAAACTTCACATAAGGAGGATTCTGTGCAGACACACACACATGCACACACACGCATGTTCATTTTTATGTGTATATTCATGTGTATATATGTATATATGTATATGAATATGTATAAACCATCAGATCCACATGCTCACACATTTTTGGTGTCTGCTTACTGCTCATTTATCCGAAGTTAAAATATATTGAATGGGCTACATTCTTTGCCTAGTAGCACCCTACCTGACATTTCAAAAGCAGTGAACCATCCCCAGGCCTTTTCTCTTTGTTCTGGTTGAGTTTTTTATTATATTGAGGGGTCACTTTCATGAAAGTTTAGAGACAGATTCCCGTGGAAGGGCTTGATCTTTGAAAAGTTGCACAGACTGTTTTTGGTGTCTTCACTTCCTACTAAGAGACATGCGTGGAGAAGGGAATCATCTCTTAATTTTATAATCGCTTATAACCTACGGCTTCTTTCTGACTGTGAAGACATTGTTGGGGGCAGGGCTGAATCACCACAAAAGAAGGAACAGGTGTAAGTAGTAAGGCAAGTGAGTTCTGCTTTCATGTTCACTCTCGCAGATCATGTGGCAGAGGCCCCCTGGCTGCCTCAGGTATGCTGAGCCTTTACTCTGAGAATGGTTCATGTTCGCCAAGTACCTTATGAATGGCTTAACTAGAAGTTAGCTTCTCCTTGTATTCTTTCTTTTCTCTAATGGAAATAAAGGCTATATCTGATATCTGAAAGAAGCACTAAAGAATATGTTAAAATCAGCAACAGATGAAGACGGTTGCTTGAGTTGTGAACTCTGGAATGCACCCTGAAAGCAACTGGACAGATTCTCAAATTATTAAAACTCAGCCTTGTAATTCTTTCTACAAGCTTCTTTTCTTCCTTCTCCCCCAAATTTCTTTCTATAGCAATAAATAACTAGAATACAACAGTAAAGTCCTGGTAAACTATAATTATGTGATGCAATAGATAAATAGCTGGTCTTTAGACATAAAGGTGGGCACACATGTTGACTCACTTTTCTAACAGCAATGCTGATTTTCATCAATTTAGTGTATTCTTGCCACTTCTGATTGCATGTATCCCAAATCATTTTGATAGGAGTAGCCTCCAGCTCCAAGATAACATAACTCATAACTAACATGGGGATAAAACATGATTTTCACATGATATCTAGTGATTACTCTAATAAATCTTTTAATGTCTTCTACAAGTAATTATGGAATTTGTATTATATATAAACAATTCCTTTATGGGAGCCGATCTCGATATCAAATTTGAATTAATTTAATCTCTTCAGTGAAAACAAATTAATAGAATTGTATAATATCAGTTATAAGATATTGTAATATTTAGCTCAGAGATTGGTAAAATATGGCCTATGGGCCAAATCTGGCCCCCTGCCTGTTCTGTATAGCCTATGGGCAAAGAGTGGTTTTTACATTTTCAAATGTTTGAAAAAAATTAAAAGAAGAATTCTTTGTGGCACAAAAGAATTATATGAAATTCAGATTTCAGTCATCCATTTTTTTCATTAGTAGACCTGTATAGCAAAAATTCATACTGAATTATTATATTTTAAATGTTATCAATAAAATTTTCTTTAAATGGATTTCTCTCTTGTTATATAAGGACCTACATAATATTCTTTACTATCTGGCCCTGTGTAGAAAAAGTTTGTCAACCCTTGATTTAAATAATATACAATATAATATAATGATGAGACATGGATAGTATATAAATTATTCTGCTCTGATAAAATTTAGTCTTAACTATTTAGTGCACAAATACATACTTGAGAGTTGTGGTACTGAAGGTAACCACTCCTGTTGCCAGGAAATAAAGCAGAAGAAACCTTCAAGTTCGTATCTTCTTCTTACGTTTCCTCTTGAAGACTTTAGTGTTCAGAAATTATATTTCAGTGAGTATGAATTATTTATAACTATTTGTAAAGTTTCAGCAGTTTTGGTTGCTAAAGGGGCACTTTTAATCTCAAGCATTCCCATTAGTATAAGAAGTTCGGTAAAGTGTATAAGTAATTGCATCGTAGATGTTTTTGACTAAGAATTCTGTTGTTATTTTATACTTTCATGAGTGTAAAATATTCTACTCCATACTAATCAGAAACTTGCATTTGGAATCATTGATTGTGTGAAGGAAATGATCTTATTGGAAGAGTGTACTTGTCTCTATGACTTTAACAGTAGTAGCTTCCTAAAAATTCTGCAATTAGCAAACTTTCTAGAATAAATTGAAAACTAGATTTTCATTTAAGCATTGCCCACTGAGAATTCATAATAATTAAGCAGGTGACTTTCACCTACTCATGCCAAGATAATTAATTTTTATGTAAATGTCTATTTGGAATTGTATTTACTTTTCTCATCTCTAAGAACTGATGACTGTCTTCATTTCATTTACATTACACTATTTACTACAGTGTTTTAAAAAGTTTAAGCTAAAAATATAATGGGATATAATATTTACACTTGATCTTAGCCAAAAGGCTGAGAAGCGATTGATGGGATATAATATTTAAAACATTCTTTTCATTGAAATTCCATTGTAACATTTTAATCCAAAATGAATGGCCATATGTTAAAATAATTTATTTTTCATAATACTGTTTATAATGGTTCATCTCTAATGAAGATTTCTGACTTAAAAAAAGACCAATTTCCAAACCAAAGACACAGTCAGGCACAGTCTCAGAGAGTTTACTGAAATGTGACTTACTCTGGGTTTCAGCAAGAATTTGTGATGGCGTTTGTGACTATTCACTGTGAATGGATGATAAGAGATAGTGACTCATTACATGACTCTGAGTATTTTTTAATAATAGACCATCAGTCTTGCTTTCCAAATGCTTATTTTTAAAAATTTGATACTATATTTAGAATTTGAATCCCTTTCATCTCGGATAAATCAATATTGGGGCTTTAATATTGTCAACTAATGCATCGTATGACCTTTAGGTTGCCAATTAGTCGGGTTATCTAAGAAGTCCTTCAGTATCCTTTCAAAAAATCTTTTTCTTTCCTCCTTCGTGATTAAACGTTAACAGAATGGGCCGGCCCCTGAAAACAGTAGGAAGAATAATAAGGATTTATCCAACTTGTTAAACAAATCCCAGATATGCATGTTCAAATTGGCAGGTAAATATTTCTGGTGAAATCTTAAATAATGAAGATTTCGATCTGAGTATTTTTTTAGTGGCCTGATGTTTCAATTCTAGCTTAGCTTATATTTTGTTTTTATTTTTATTGATTCAAAAGTTTTGGCCTCAATAATTTGTTTAGTATTTATCTAGAATCATTGCTGTTTTTCAAGTTTACTAGTATTGATAGGGAAGGGTGGATCCATCACAGAATATGTGCTGAAAATAGGAGATGTTTCATGAATTAACCACATTCATGAGGTGAAATGAGCTGTGTTGTTGATGGTAGTAGAAGGATGAATTCTCAGAATATATGGATAGTTGATTTAATGGGTATTTCAGTTAGAAATTTTTAGAAATAATCTTTAACAAACACATCTTTAAAAACAGATCTTGAATTATAGCATCAAATACTAAGGTCAGTTTGGTTTTGGTCACTTTTAAAAGAAAGATCTCAGAAAGAAAGAAATGCCCCAAACTAAATGCAGACAAAAAATGTTTAGGAGCGCCTTCCACTATCACTGAATCTCCTTTTTGAAGAATGAACTCATCAAAAAGCCTCAATTAACTGAGTATACTTATATGAAATAATTTATCCTAAAGATTAATATTGTAATTTGAAGGCTTTAAGGTTTTAGAAAAAAGGTTTAAATTTTTTGAGAAATAATAGTTTATTCATAACTCTAAGTTATAATAAATTGCATTTCCAAATAACAAAGATGTCTTCGACCATTGGATTATCTTCTTAGTTATTTTTTTGGCAAACTTTGTTGTCTGAGATAGCAATACTGAAATTTATTCAATGAGTTCTAAGGATGTAATTGTCTGGCTATGTGCTTCAATTAGGTACCTATATATTTGACTTCCAGGATTATCATTCCTTTTTTAATAATCTAGGAATTTAGATGCTCCACAGTGCTGATTGCTCCAGAATCCTGGTGACTGACTCCATGTTGGTAAATACCAAATCTAATATGCTACTATCCAAGTAAAGATATTTCTGTTTCCCAGTTGACTTTTGGAGGATAAAGTAGTTTTCCAAAATGTCTTTTGCCAAGGTATTCACATTCATGGTACTTGAAACTACAGTAATATGAATATGTAATGGAAAAGAATATACATGCAAAATCTATTACCAATTAGCATTATTACCTCAGTTCTCTTGAGGAAAATTGGCATTTGGAAGAGGAAGAATATGTTATTATTATTTTTTTTCCCAATGAATTTTCATCATGGTTCATGGAAAAGTGGTACTCTGGTAATAAAACTGGAGAAATAGCATAACAGGAGGTAAAAATGAGCCTGTTTATGTTACAGTTAATGAGTCATTCCAATGTAATAATTGGAAAAGTGAGTGAAGCCTGAAAACATTTGACATTTTAAGTAGTTTAAAATTAGTAACTATAAAAATTTTTAATACCATAAGTATTTAATAGAGCAGTGATGAAATTTACCTCTAAGGTTTTTAAATCACAAAGGAAAAAAAAAAATGGTATGATATGTATCAGTTGGCCTAAAGCTCTAATTACTTTTTTTTTATTAAGTACCTCTCATTACTTAGCAGTACCCTAAAATAAGATATTATGTGCTTCTAAACTGTAAAAGACATATTTGTTTCTGTAACCATTTTTTTTCCCACTGGCAATTATGGTACTTACAAGTGAGGTCATAGGTTGACATTAGTTTAGAAACAGCTTGTAAATATATAAATTCACCTGCCTCGCTAAATTACATTTATGATATAGTTTTTACACAAACTACAATCTGTAATTTTATTACATGACTTACTCTGAAGTTATAACCTATAGAGAGATGTTTCTAAATGTCCTTTGAATAAGGGGACTGATAGACTCTCTTAGGAATTGGTCCCAAGCCTGGAGTTGGCAGACACCTGGATGACATTGAACAGGCATTTGAACCTTGTAGCCCACAACTGAGAGCCCCACATTATCCTGTCAATATAAAGCCATTGCCTTTGCTATACCAGACCCAAATGGAGCGATTTCTTGGAAAATATGAGGAACTTAAAATTCTCTCTGGGCTAATAGCTTTGCTCTAAAAGATCGGATATATATTTAGATCTTCAAGACTTGTTTTTCATTTTCAAAGTTATTAGTATGTGTTTATTTTTAAAAATATGATGATCAGGAGATAACCAAGCAGAAGGAAGGGACTAAACTGAAAATCGTCTGTAAGGGAAATGAGTTGTTGAGATGAAATTGTCATAGTGTGTGTGTGTGTGTGTGTGTGTGTGTGAGAGAGAGAGAGAGAGAGAGAGAGAGAGAGAGAGAGAGAGAGAGAGAGAGAGAGAGAGAGCATATGTTGAAGGATGTTGTAGATGGGAATTGGAGAACAGCCCATACTGGTAGAGAAATGGAAAACATTGCCCCTAGGTGGCACATTTTGAATTAAGTAGTGTTGGAATCTAAAATAACATTGTTTCTTATTTGCTACCATACCAGAATCGTCCGCAGTATGGTTTTAAAACAGTATATGGGATTAAAAAAAAATAGCAAGAGGCCTTTTGGGATCCAGTTTAAACTCATTCCCAACAGAGGGATGGTGTTGCCCGTTTTGATCCCAAAGTGCTTTATTTTCTAGGGTATAACATAAAGACCTCAGGGTCCCCAACATTCAATTTCTGGTCAGTCCCAGGGTGTTAGTTTTTACGAACATGGCAATGAAAGCAGAAAACAGCAGAAGAGATTTTGGCTTAAAAGTCACTAGATAAATTGAAGCATAACGTAACTCTCGAAGACAATGCAGTAAAGTGATACTGGTACCAGGAGAAGGGCATTATAAACAAAGTTTAACATTTTTCACATCATTCACTTTTATCTCTCAGTTTTGGCTGACTTTAAACAAAAAGAATCTATCTCCAAGGCAGAAAGCTGCATGGATGCTTAGTGATCCTCATAATTAAGGATTTATAATACATATTTACATTTGCCATGTTTTAGATGTTCAGGACTTAATTAAAAGAACATTGCTAAAATAAAAGCAATTCTATCTAAAGTGGTGGTGAGGGAATTCTGTGCAAGGTTGTAAAGCTGCTCAATTAGGCTCTTTTGTTCCATCGTGTGTATGATTTCTGTGCTTATTTGAACTGCTGTACTTTACCATAAAGCCTGTATTATAATCCTGTGAAGAAAACTTCGTGCACCTGTCAAATGTCATAACGCAACCTCAAGTATCCTAACCTGTGTAACTTTCTCTAAAACCATCAAAAGAGAGAGAGAATTTGGGGAAAGAACTAGGATACATTATTTAAGAAAGCAAAGAGCAACCACTGAAGATAACAGTTTAGAGTTCTATGAACTCATAGCATCCTATAGGACTGAATCTCGAAATGGGACATGATAAAATATTTCATAGGCAAATGCCTACTAGAGAAATGAAAAAAAGTAGGCTAATAAAAATAGGGTGTAGAATTTTAGGTACTAAGAATAAAATTATGATCACAATAGTTTTCTATGCTTGATATGTAAACCTGAGCCATTTATGGGTATGGCCTTGTAAATGACCACATTTATTCCTTGAAAGCCTTGCTGTGTGCTTGCCTATGGAATGATTTCTTTCTAATCTGTCTCTGCATAATTGCAACATGAAATAGATTAGCATGAAAAGAATGTATGTAGTATCATTAATCACTGAACCATTCTCTAGAGAGGATGCCGGCAGTTCTCTGTTTTTATGAGTTAGCAAAATTGAGCCTTCCGTGATCATTTTCCTCTTTCATTTTCCTGGATGTGAGGATGATCTGGCCGTGGCATCTGTCATCTTAGTGATTGCCAGGGTTGATTTGGCTGATAACAACTGGCGAGGCAGCTGTCCCCTTCCTCCCTCACTATTTCCTGGGTCTCCTATTCCTTCCATTCCACAGCATACCACATTTTGAAATGCTACACATATTATTGCATTTTTTAGGTAAGTTTTCCATTGGTGCATTTAATCAATTTGAAGGTTTTTATCAAAAAAGAAAGTAGGTTTTGCCTTGCAGATATTTCACTGTGAGGTGTTTTCAAAATTAAGGTCAGTCTTAATTAGCACAGCAAACAAAATACTTTCCTACCCTGTATTTGCTGATCTTTCCATGTGTGTCTGTCTGAACTGTTTTGTCTCCCTTACAATCCTGCCCCCACCCCCACCCCCTGCTGTGTCCTCTAGTCTCTGTCACCTGGCTTTTACATCTGCTGTTTCCTTTGCCTGAATTGCCCTCAATCACTTATTTCTAAATCCTCCTGGACAACTTACACACTAAGCAAGCCTCACCTCCTTTCTCTATAGAGTCTTACTTGATCAAACCACCTCAACTCTCACCATCCTCTTAGCAGAAATTCCATAGCACTTGGAGTATTTGCTTATTCCTGCCCTTATCAGAGAATGAAAAACTGATTTAGAAAATATGTCTCGTTTACAAAACTGAAATCTTTGAAAAGCAAAAGTATTATTTTAACCATTTCTATATCTGCAACACCTAGCACAGTACCTGGAGTAAAGAGGATATTTAGTAAATGTGGAAAGAATACACAGCTAGTTGGCTTTTTCTCCCAGTTGTAATAATAATAAAAAAAAAGAGATGAAAAGAATCAGGTTAGATAAATTGGAGTAGTGTGTGTTCTTTTAATGATGAACAAATCATTTTTATTTAGAAGTCTTTATTTTTGCTGTTTTATTTTTAAACTTTATTTGGCTTTGCATTTGTTTTACTACATTTCATTTAGTTATGTTGAGTACTCCCTTCCGGTCTGTCATAATTCATTAAGATGTGTGTTATGATAGCCAAGCTACTCTTATGTTTCTGGCTAGCTCTCACTTCCCTTCCCCACACCCTTTTTTATTTATAGATCATGTAATCTGATAGGCCACTGTATCAGGCCTTTTTGGATAGAGGATTCTCAACGGCCAAAAACACATCAAGAATGTGAAGGTGGAAAAGCATCTTCCCCCTTCCAAACCATCCTTGTGCCTCTGTGTCTCGGTAGAGCCTTCCAGATCATCTCCCTTCGGTTTGGAAAGTTGTATTGCAAAGTTCTCTCCACATTTAGGGAAGAAATTTTCAACTCCTTTATCTATCTTGAACTTCAGTTCCTTTATGTTGGCCTTTATTTTACATTTTCCCTTTTGAAGACCTTTGTCCTTTACTGAGGGTAGAAGAAAAATAAAAATAAAATTAGTTTTCCATTTTTTCTCTTCATTATTCACCCTTTAAGGAGAAAGGTCTTCAAAAGGGAAAATGTAAAATAAAGGCCAACATATACAAAACTTTTTTCCTTGCCTTTAGCAAGTTTTACAAGCACTAATGAGTTCTAAAATTTTATTTTCCTCTTTTAATTGCACACATGTCCTTTTTATTATTTTCCTGTAAAACTTCATCACTTATTTTAGATTTCCTCCCATGTTTTTTCCTCCTCATTGTATGCATTCGTAATTGTATAGTTCATAGCTTTCCACAAATGTTGACATACATTATCATTAACAATGGCAAGTGTTCCTTTTGCACTGGGCTCTATGGCGTCTAAGGTGGTGAAGTACATCTCACAGGCCTGTGAGGCAGGCCTTGTTATTACTATTTTACAAACGAGGAAATGGAAAATTAGGAGGTACTCCCAAAGCCACTGAGTAAGGCAGAATAGAGTGAGACTTGGACCAAGCTTCATTGAGGCTAAATCCATTGCTCTTTGAAATGCAAGACTTACCTTCTCCATAAGCCTTTGAAATCAGAGTATTAGAAGCCACACATGCTCATTCTCAGGGTTCTCTCTCCTGTATGACAAATTCTAAGGCAGTATGTTTGCTTTCTTCTAAGGATTCTGTCACCTGCCTGTTATCAACAAGCTCTTCCTGACTAGTCAGAGTGAAATGTCTAGCATCTCTCTGTGTGTAACTGTAAATAATATAGTCCCCTCTGACCGCCAATTTCCCTGGTTCCTTGGTACCAAAACACCTAGCCACTCAGCCTAAATTCCTTCCTGGAGTCAACAATTCCAAGAACAGTTTCTAAGGGTCTGAAACTGTTCAAATCAGAAAGAAAAACCAGCTCTTTTTCTGCAAGATTGCAATACCGCCTGACCGAGGCCCTCAGCCAGTTTTGTTTCGTCCCTCCGTAAAACCCCTCTTCTTTTCCATGTTCAGGGCTGCCCTCCCTTTGGGTACTGTATTAGTCTGCTAGGGTTGCCTAACAAAATACCACAGGCTGTGTGGCTTAAACAGCAGATATGCATTTTCTCAAAGTTCTGGAGACTAGAAGTTCAAGTTCAAGGTGCCCTCAGGGTTGGTTCCTGGTGAGGCCTCTCTCCCTAGCTTGCAGATGGCCACCTTCTTGCTGTATCCTCACATGACCTTTCTTCTGTGTGTGATCAGTCAGAGAGAGATCTGTGGTGTCTCCTCCTCTCTTATGAGGACACAAGTCCAATCCCAATTACAGCCCCATCCTTATGATATTGAACCTTAATTATCTCCTTAAAGTCCCTACCTCCAGATATAGTCACATTGGGGGTTAAGGATTCAATATGTGAATTTTGGGTGGGGGGAGAAAATTCAGTCTATAACAAGGGCTCTCCCTGTTGCCTTTGCCTGAATAAAGTGACTTTTCTCTTGGTGTTTGGCGAACTTTTGAAAGATCAACAGCATATCTGTTGCTTCTATTGGTTGAAACGTACCAAGAGAGTGAAGTTGTCTTGCAATTGAGTCCCTCTTCAATGGTGTTCCTGGGATCCCATGCGGTGTTCTCATTCATTAGTTCCTACTGCCTGGTTACCATGGGGTGTGACCACTGCCCTGTCCCTTCTCTTTATTTCCTTTCATCTGTACCTACTGCTTTCTAGCTGCCTCTACCTGAGAGTTTCTGATATTCCTTCAAGGTGTGCATCTTAATGATGATAAAAAAAAAAAAATGCTTCCCATGATTTCTCAACAGTTTTATACCATTGAAGCAAGTCATTTACTTTGAATGCATTATTCTGTTCTAAATTCACCTTCCAACAAGTCTTAGAGATACACAGGATGATAATTTACTGCCCTTTATTAAAATCACCTCTTTATTTATCACCTACACTCCCACAGCTGTTATCACAAATATTATTTTATCCCCTTCCAAATTACTTTCTCCTTTATGTTACCGAGCTCCGATTGTGTTGTGATTTGCTCTGTGGTTTCTCGTGTCCCCTTCCCCAAAGTTGATTTTGCAGTTTGTTTTCTCTGGCACTTTTCCACTTCTAATCTGTAAATCTCAGAGCACACAGATTCTCCCTGTTCTTCCTGTAATACCTTCTATGTCTAGCCCCAAACAAACAAAATATAAATAAAACAAGCAATCATCATTCTAATGACATCTTTAAATTCAATTTAAAATTTGTCTAATTTTGAATTTGTAGGATGCCCTCCTCATATCGGGAATTGGGACAGATGTTTGCCATACATTATTTCACTCAATCTTAACGCAGCATCTGTTCACATCCAGTCATTTCTTTATGCACATTTTCCCGTCCTCTCCACTGCATTTCTCTTGTGGCTCAACAGTCATTGTATTTATCTTTTCTAATGGTTCATAGTAACCTATTAAGTGGCTGTGCTCTTATTTAAACATTTCTGTATTTTGAACCAATTGGTTGTTTATTGACTTATTTTTAAATTCTCTTCGTCTACTAATATCTGTTTCTAATTGTATGTGACTACCTTAAGATTCTTTAATTCTCTAAGATCAGAGTGTTTTAAACCATTTACAAATGTTTACGGTGTCACGAAAGTGTTCAATGTCTTTGTCTCACTTTGGCAAAGATACACATTTCTGTTGGAAGGACATATTTAAAGCCATAGCTGTCTTACACCCTTCCCTTTCCTGCTCAAGAATTTATAACACTTAAAGATGGTTCTATGTCTCTTCTAGCAGTATCATTTGTTCAAACATGAATCAGAGGTGGTGGGTAGAGATTGCCACATTTGACAGATCTCAGAAGTGCATCTGTCACCCTCCAGGAAACCTGCTCACTCATCAATTGGTCTTGTCAGTTATACACACAGCCGTCTCGTCTCTGCAGCCCTTAGCAGAAGCATCAATCATCCCCACATGTGTCTCTCTCAAGAGCTTGATTCCTGTGGCTTCTGATGGGCAAATGCAGGTTTTGGTTGTAAAGGGAGCCTTGAGTCTTCTCCAGAAGGTGAGAGTCACTATTTATGGGAAGAGCCTCTTAACTGTTATATCATTCCTCCCTTAGGTTTTGATTTCCTTCTGGTGCCTTAGAGTTTTGTCTCCCTTTTTAAAAACTTTATAATTTCTTCCATAGTTTTGAGAAAAATTCCAACATCTCAAGGAAACAGACTAGTATTCCTCAATACTTTTATTCCCTCTGGAGTCGAGGAAAGCAACCTATATTTTATGAAGATCACAATGAAAAAGAGAACACTTCAGATTTATAATTTTGAATGAGAAGGCTGTTTTATTGCTGACTCAGTACCAATACTACTTGAGCCAATCTCCCAGAGAGTGGATATGATTCTGTGAAATATCTGCTATGCCTTTGAATGGTCTTCCTCATTAAATCCAACCCCTTATTAAAAAAAAGAAAAATATCAGAGACATTCAGGGCACTTTGTGCCTCATTCTTTCTTTGACTGTTGACCCCTATTTATCTAGCCCAGCTCTCTTTATAGTTATGCCTGGAATTCTTAATATTTTCTCTTTTTTATGCACAAACAATGCACCATACCTTTAAATATCTATCTGCTCTATCAAACAAAGCAATGAGATTATCATTTTAATACTTTCTTTGATATAATAATATGGATGAGCTGCTTTCTAGTCACCTTCCTAGCTTCCTGATGTCATAAGTAAAAAATATTATGGGAAAGTGATGTTGTAGGGTGTTAATAACTTGGTTCTAACATGAATTTCTTCTTCATTTGTGTAATACATTTTTTAGGTGGACTTCTGTGACTCTGCACTTAAGGCAATCATTCACAAAGTATTCCTTCACAGTTTTATAGCTATTTTCTTGGAACTAATTGGATATTGTTGAAAATAAATGTATTGAAGCACATATTTCATATGCTAGGCAAAGTACCAGGTGAAATACTACAAACAAATGGCTAATCCTAAATGGAAATTTATTGCAACTTTTAGAATGAAACTTTTTTTTTAATTAAAAGGTACAATTGATGCCCCCAACTGAATGCAACATTTTTAACAGAATGGTGTGAACTGGGAGTTGTGATCAACTGTTGTTCTTTATGTTTAACCGACATTTCTTAAGCCATACTTTATTCTAGAAGCAAGAGATGCAGAGTAAGTCCCTGTCTGTCTACTCAGTTAACATTTCAGGATTCTGCTTATTTTCTAAGTAAGCTTCTGGTGTGACGTACAGAAAAACAAATATCAGAGTTTATCCTGGAGTTTCCGGGTTTTAGAAGGTGAGGGAGGGTAGGACCCACTCAATTCTAAAACAGCTACATGTGGGTTTCTTGTTCTAGTCAGAATAGTGGGGTAAAATCGTAACTCTCTGCCATTCAGGGACCCAAAACCAAATGGGGAGGACAGAAAGACATGCCTTATAGTTTAACTCTAATAAAAAGCAGACTGTGATATGCATTCCAGTTCAGTCTAGATTTCTGATGTCATACCATTTTGATTTGTTTGATAACCTATGTGTTTCCTCTCATTTCCCTTAAAAATCAATAAGTGACTGGAAGTAGTACTAGAGTTGATATAAAATGAGTCTATATTTTTCACTGACTGTGAGTTGATAGTTTGGACATTTATCCCCATGAATTCTGGTAGGTGAATATGTACTATATTAAATGAACCTTGTAATTGCACACTTTGGGACCCTGCCTATTTTTCAGTTGGCACTGATAATTCAGAGAATCATACCTAAGAAAGAAATGCTAGCTAAGAATATTATAAACTTGTTAAATGAAATAATGTTTACATTCCCTGGCTAGGCTTGGTTTCATACAGTAACTCTTCATTGAGTTGGGTGACTGTTCACTGTCTATTAAAGTATTCCTTACATACCCTTGTAATTTCTGAGGCTTCTTAGGGTTTCACCTTACTCTTCTTGTTTTATTTATTTATTCACTCAACAAATATTTAGTAGGCCTCTACAGTGTGCTGCTATCATTACCCATGTCTTCAGCATCGGTGGTTTTGAAATGTGATAATGGTCGTAACTTCTTGCTAACAATTGAGAATGCAGGTTTTGACTCTCAAATACATAATGCTTTTGTGATCGTATTTTATGCCTAAGATTTTGCTTTCCTTTAAAACAAAATGTATAGTACTATTCCAGGGTGCTTTCCAGGTCTCCACTGTTGGTACAGGCAACATATTCAGTTACTTGATTAACTCTTAACCAGCCCACCCTGTGTGGGCTAAAAGCTCAGCTTGGCCACTTTCTAGTTCTATAGAAAAGCACAGCAAGGTGCGACAGGAGTGATGAGAGAGAGGAATACAAGGCATTTGGTAGTTATAGGCAGAGCATTAAAGAAAGCTATTTCTTGAAGGACAAATAGGAAAGCCAGGAAGGGAGAAAAAGGGGGAGGCACATTCTAGTTAGAATGAGCCCTACCAAAGCATGGAGTTTTTGCATATACCACACATAGTCCAGAAGGGCTGGCTGAAGGTGTGGAATGGCAGCAGGTAAAGCTAAAGAAATAGTAATGAAGCGGCCAGGTCATGGGGGGTTCTGTATATAAGGCTAAGAACTAAATATTTTGTCCTTAAGATCCTCGAAAGGGTCATCTTAACCTTGTTAAGTGTTGTGGGTATACATGTGCGTGATGTGGATTAGATTTGCATTTTGTAAAGGTAAAACTCATGGCAATATGCAGGGCGGGAATGACCGGGAAATGGAGTCTAACCTGGGAACATAGAAATCAAATATTTAACTGGTGAATTAATTCATGTAAGAAGTAGTAAGAGCTACAGATTAGCCAACAGCGTGACAATGGTGATAAAGAGCAGACACTAGA